>NC_072740.1:130349117-130475046 GCF_026930045.1 Uloborus diversus
CATTTTTCGCTACCTTCTATGATGCAGCTTTATCTTCTCCTGACGGAGGAAAGCATCGTCCATGCAAATGTTTTTTTGCTGGGAACAGGTAAAAGTCACACGGAGCTAAGTCCGACGAAACGTTTTGTTATTTGTTTGTCATATCAGAGTATTGACCAATCGAACCGTGCATCCTCAACATGAAAGTCGCCTTCTTCCTTACGATGAAGTTAAAGCAGCAGCGCAAGAGGCCTTACAGCAGGTTGCGAAAATGTCTTCCAGGAGCGCTTCTAAAAGCTATACGAACATTGGCAGAAGTGCATAGTCGTTCAAGGTGACTATTTTGTAGATAGATTTGCTTCGGTAATGTGAACTATTCAGGGTAAGGTTTTATACAACTTGTCCTCTAACCTTTAGATCATACTACGTGCGTATGAGTTTTAAACTTACTATTTCATAACGTTTTTGAGTGACGTAAGTTTACGCGCATGAAGACATCACAAGAGAATTTGCGATAATTAACTGAGGAAGCGTTCAAAATGGATATTTCGGTCATCTACATGTTCTTAGGTACATATGCATGTACAGATGTGCCGAAAAAAACTTGTGAAGTTTAAATTGGGTGATCGTAAAATAAAAATTTAGGTGAAAATCTGATTTTTTTTATTTTTTGTGATTGCAATTCCTTATTCGTAGAAAGGAAGTAAAGTGAAATGAATCAATCATCCTTTAAATCTCTGACAATTTTATCAATTTATTTCTGTTTGATTTTTTTTTTTTTTTTTTTTTTTTGCCAACGGCATCGGCCATCGGCCATCGGCAATCGGCCATTTGGAGGAAAACAATCGGCCATCGGCCATCTTTGAACAATCGGCCAACAATCGGCATCGGCCCATCGGCCAAAAAATGCCATCGGTCGAGTCCTAATTCCGAGAGCTTTTGTAAGGAATATTTAAAAAAATGAAAAATGCAGCCATTAACTATTTTACTTGATTTAGTTGAAAAATCCGATTAATTTCACGAATTGCAAATGAATGAGCAAGAGTATTCCCAAATGTGTATTACGACTGCCCACATGCGCGGCAAAAAGCAGCCTCTCAAAATGCTTCTGACACCATTCTTGCTGATTCCTATGCAAAATGATCCCCTGAACTCAAATAAAACCACAATTTCACCCCTCACCAACACTTTTTACAGATAATGACCCCAATTTTTTTCAGTTTTCAACACTTTCACAGCTATTATTTTTATTTAGAAGGGAAGGAAGAATTATGCACTGTAAAAAAATTCTGAAACGTTGCTGGTTATTTCCGTGGAACGTTTCGGGATTGCAAAGGCTTTCATCTATTTCCACGTAAAAAAAGTATCTTTGCAAAAAAGTTTCCTGAATTGCTACAATTTACACGAATTCAGGTTTTTAGCTATCGTAAAAGATATTTTTAGCTACCAGTTTAAAGATTGACGGAGCGTGTTTTTTTAGTGTATCGGCTTTAGTTCAATTACGGCCCGTCCAGATTGACTAATGCAACATTCAAACAGCGTCCGCACATCACGTTCGCTCCGTCAAGCGGACACACTTACGTTTTCCGAACAGGGGGAAGCATTCATACATTCGAACGCGCGTAAAGCACATGTCGATACTCTCACCCAATAGTAAGAGCGCGCTCATCTCGTGGAGACCAATGAAATGCGACTCCCAACTCTACGGACGTCAGAGCCGTCAGATAACTGGCTTCTAGGCACGTTGACGGGTCCCGCGCAATACGGCTTGCTGTCATGGCAACGCCGGCCGAAAACTGGTTTTAGGGAGAAAACTATACGTCGGTGACGGGTGTGCGGACGCAATGTGAATGTTGCATAAGTTCCCAATGAGAGCGAATAAGTCACTGGATACGGTGTTATAACTAAAGGTTGCATTTGGCACCATTCAAGGGTGAAACGCTTGTAGCACCAGCGACACGCAATAGGGAGCCGAAATTTCACCCTTAGCAAGCGTGAAAAACTGGCACCCTTAATGCAGCGTGCATCGAGGGCGAAAAAATGGAGCCCTTGGATTGCAGAGCCTCCCCTCCCCTCCCCTCTCCTCCCGTGTTGTGTGTTTTTTTGAATACAATTGTGTACGTTATTATTTATTGTTTTGATTCATGAGAAACGAAGTCTTGTTACATTTTTGACATTGAATTCAGATCTCTGAAAATGATTAAAACTTGTAATTTAAGGCATTGATCATATTTCAACTTTCCAACGTAGTTTTGAAGTGTTCGTGACTTTAATTTGTCTGTTCGTGCACTAATTTTCGTACATCCACTTGATTTGCTCAGTAATTTTAATATTTTTTGACATCTATTGCAGCACGATCCGTACCGAAAATAAAAAAACGTAGGTGTTTATAAATCATTTGCAGGAACAACCAAAAATATTCAATTATATTTCAATCACGGAAAAATAAAATCGTTTCAAAAACGTTCAAAGTTTTAATTAAGAGTAACATATTAATACGTAAGTATATATATATATGATTCGACATTTGAATATCCGTACAGAAGATAAATAAGCATTTTTTTTTCAATGTGAAGTTTTTCGTTAGATTAAAAATCAAAACAAATTTTTAACGGTCTATTCATTCTAACTGGTGTAAGAAAAACAAAAAAAACAGTCAGAGAACTGCATTCGCTTCATGCAAATACGTCAGCGAAAGATATTTACTTTCGACATGAGATAATAAATTTAAAAAATTGAGACGGAGATGGATTTTTTTTTTAAACCACTTTTGTTTTTCTTCACTATTTTTGCACTTACATTTCGGTGCAAAACCTGAGTATTGGCCCAATGTCCGAAAAAATTTTCACGCAGTAAAACTATTTTGTACAAAAACTTGGAAGCATTGCGTGTTGCATTCGAATCGCATTGCAGATCTTCAGTAAAGAACCTTCCCGTAATATTTTCATTTATTCAAGTTAAATTCATAAACACAATTAAGATTAAAAATGAAATTAAGTGCTTATAATTTAGCATTAATGTCTAGAGATCACTATATCAACAAATGATGACCAATCGGGAAGGTGCATCCCAAGAAATGTCAATATTAATGCTATAATATAAGCATTCTTAATTTCATTTTCAATCTTAATAATATCTGTAAACGTCACTAGAATAAATACAAATAATAGGAGAAAGCTTTTTACTGGAGATTTGCGATACGACTCATATACGCAGCATGCGATGCTTCCACGATTTGTTTATTTGTTTGTTTTTTCATTGTTTTTATGGCTTGAATTGCTTTTCGGGCATGGGGCTCATAGGAGCGAAGTCGATGCTCAGGTTTTACACCAAAAAATAAATGAAAAAAAATCTGGAAAAAAAAGCTTGCTTTTGATGATATTTTAAATATTTTTGGAGGGGATACCGTCATGAGAGTCACCCTTCTTTTTACAAATTTTCATGCTTTTAAACTTCTCTAGCCCTTTAGAAGAAAATGTTAGAGAATTAAATAGAGATATCTCTGGTTGTCTTTTTAAATTATGATACTATGATTATTTGTTAAAATATGTTGAAGTGAGTAAAGGAAATGTATAAAGAAGGTCAAGAGAAAATGTTGAGCAAGTGTTTAGAGTTCAGATAAGAAATTCGGTGACTTTACTTGTTAGTACTAAGAAATAAAAAGTAATTAGCAAAGAAGAAAAAAAAATATGATCCTGAATAACTTTTAAGAGACATATTTAAAAATATATCACCTGTAATAACTATATTAGACAAAGTATATAAGAGCGTTAAAACGGGTAATACGCATTTACATACAGTTGAATGCAAAATCAAATAAAAGTATTTAGAATTAATAAGTCAGACAATGTCCAATAATTTCTTCTCATAAAAATATAATATCAATGAAAGTAAGAATTGAAAAGGTATTTGAATAGAAAGCAAAGACGTAAATCGAACGCAGTTTAAACTGTCTTGTAAGTCGTGATTTTTTTTCTTTTTATTAATACTGAGGAAATACTATTTTAAAGTACACCAAAAATATTTCAAAAACTCCTAAAAATTAAAAAAAGAGAGTGAGAGAGAAAAAAAAACTTTAAAAAATTTATTGAGTAAACTAACATAAAACAACAATATTTAGCCACACAATATTCTTAAAACCATTAGTAAACGCATTGCTTTTGTTCAAAGTCGATTAAGATCGCATTGTGCAGAACAATTGCCCTTGAGCTTTTTATTCTCCAACCATCTCTGATGTAATGGTATGAGGAAGATAGTATTCTCTTTGTTTACGCAAAATTTTTCCTTTTAATGTTGCATTTTGATGACAAAATAGCACTTCCCAAAAATCAAACTACTGATATTTTATTTTTCTTTCTTGTTAACTCGTATCAAGGAAAATTATTTCAGCTCAAATATAAATCAAATAAATAAGTTACCGAACTATGTAGAATTTATTTTTATATTTTCATGAAAGTATCTCTTGTACCCACGGAGATATAAGCATTTCTTTCAAAAATACAAATTTTATTTGAAGGTTTTCGGCTCATAACAGGCAGAGTTTCCGTCAAACGTTACTAAACTTTCAAAATATTTGACAGCATAAAAGAGAAACATAATAATAAAATTTGAAGTTGAAATATTGAAAAGTTGATGAAATATGAACGTTTAAATCGATTGAATATTCACTGCGCATGAGTAAAATTCCAGCTTGATATCTCTAAAATTTAAAAAGTTATCAGCAATCTAATGAGCCGAATTTCAATAATTCTTGGATGGGGGACGAATCGGAAGGGGCGTTTGCATACCGGAAACACTTTCCTGTTATCGTGGAGAGTGCTTCATGATAAAAACGTATTATTTGCGAACGATCCCTCACGATTCGCCGTCTACTGGAGACTTATTGAAATTTGGCTCATTAGATAGCTGATAACTTTTTAAATTTTGAAGATATCCAGCTGGAATTTTACTATAAATTGCAGGATGTATCTGGGCTTTGAATTATGACGGTTATAAATTGTTACCTTCCGCGCGTGCGCAGTGAAACATTAGTTGCTTTAAACGCTCATAATTCATTAAATTTTTCAACTTTTAATTTCAAATTTTATTATTATGTTTCTCTTGTATGCTGTCAAATTTTCTGAAAGCTTAGTAACGTATGATGGACATTCAAATAAAATTCGTATTTTTGAAAGAAATGCTTATATCTCTGTAGAAATAAGCGAAACTTTCACGAAAATAGAAAAATAAATTCTACATAGTTTGTTAACTTATTTCTGAAATGTATAACTTATACCCAGCTCTTTACAATGATGGATGATCAAAAACCTATTTCTGTTTTCTCAATTTGTTGATGGTCCCCTAAATGAACAGTAGATTCATTTTTTATTGGAAAATGACAGCTGGAGTATATATTTTATTTGAAAAAAAAAAAAAAACTACAAAGCAATTGGTCTTATTTCTCGAAAAATCTGTAAAAATGAGAATTTTTGAAAGTGTCTCAATATTTTCATACAGGGTCATATATATATATATATATATATATATATATATATATATATATATATATATATATATATATATATATATAGATAGATAGATAGATATGCTCATTAAACACACCCACACACATATATATATATATATATATATATATATATATATATATATATATATATATATATATATAGTTTTAGTTATTAATAATGATACTCGTTCTGTTAAAAGCCCTTTTCGGTTTTTCTTTGATAAATTTCCGTCAAATAAAATTGATAAAAAAACTGGAGTTTGAATCCTGTTTTATATAGATTTTTAGTCACAAAATCGGAGGAGAAAAATAGGTTTTAGGCAATTGTTTTCGAAAGAACTATTTTATATTTGGATGTCGTTTAAAAAATTTTATACTTAAAAACTATTAACTTCTCAGTTGGAAAACGAGATTTGAATAAAATGAGCTCTTATTAAATCGAAATGAAACGCAGAAATGAGCAACAAAACAAGAGACGCGTGTTTCGGGGTTCGCGTCTTAAAAGTGTTTATGAAAACGTTTAATGTGGAGTTGCTTAAAACCATAGACATCGCAAATGCAATGCTTGCTTTTCTCACAAATAGCGACCACACACGTGGAAATTTAACTAAAGAATCGTGAGAGATTCTTTCGTGGAGGCTCTCTTCGGAGGCTTTTTTCGCATAGAGGGAAAATGTTGTCTTAATAACAATACTGCGATCTTTTTGTGAAAATGCCCATTCCGAGATAATGAGTCTCTGAAACAGTAACTGCTATTGAAACGAGTGCTTCTTTCAGTGCAAAGGATTTCTCTAAATATGATTTCAGCAGGCTACTTAAAGGGGGAAGGGAAAAACGTATGTTTGTAAAACAAAACCTTTTGCGTAGTTGTTAAAAGCTGAGAAACACCGAACGCCTTGCATTAGTCGGCACGAATTAAAGAGAGAGCCCGCGCTTGTTTAGAAAAGTTTGCTTTGTTGGGGCGGCGTTTTTCCAAATCATTTCAAACTCAATAGGCGAAATTGCATTTCATTTTGCAGATTTGCTTCTGTTTTGGAGATAAAAACATTTTCAACACCCAAGTCGTTCGTTTCGAATAGTAATTTTCATCTGCACTGTAAACAGGCTCAACGTTCTCTCGCAAAATAGCGTTATTTTCTTGCCTACCAGGAGAAGGAGAATTTTTTCACCTTGCTCTAGAGTTTTGAGTTAAATCCAGGTGTGCCCACCGGGGGGGGGGGGGTCATGGCGCATTTATTGAAATTTTTAGAGGAGGTTGTTTTGAGGGGTATTTTTCACTTGAGGGGCATTCACGATATTTGAGGGTGCGTCCTTGCTCTTAGAGGGGGGGGGGGGGCACCCCTGATAAAATCTCTACTGGAAGAAGGAAGGAATTGTCTGGATCAGTTAAAAAGGTTTGCGAGGAAAACTGAGGCAAAACTAAATTGATGATTCTCATCAAGGACGAAAATGCCAAATGAATGCTTGCGTAAATTTCGGGGTTTCATGGAGTCTAGTTTTACATAACATTCTCTAAAAGTTAAAACACAAAGGCAGCTAAATGTATAGCATAAATATCGCTTATAGCAAACAAAAAAAATTAAAAACAGTTCGAAAATTTAAATAAATTATATTGTTGTTACGTAGTATAGCAGCAGAGGTGCCACAGGGAGGAGGGGGGGGGATCTTGGCGCAAGTTGCGTCATTACAAATTTTTTTTCTGAGGTGGGGGGGGGGATTTTTTCCTTAGAGGGTTTTTTTTAAAACATTTTGGAGTAAAAAATATATTTAAATTTAGTTAACAAGAAATTTATGCATATATATTATTTTGCTGTACTCCATCCAAACTTTAGCCCTCGTGTCTCTTTTTCAGGGAAGAAAACATCAGGGACGAGATGGTGCACAGAAGTATCTGTTCCTGTTGCAGAAAAGGTTCGTCTTGATTTTTTTAAAAAGAATATTATAACGTGTTCTGGAACTAGCAAATTCGGTATGATGAATATGTGTTACTGATGATGGGAGGGGGCCGAAAATGACTATAATAACTTTTTTTTAAATATCTTGTAATTTAAATTGTTTGTAAGAATTTCGATTATTATGCTTCAGCTTTTCATGGATTCATTTGCACCGGAAAAAATCTATTAACATCAGTTTTGAAATTTCTCAATAGCGTAATTGCTATCCCTTGACTCGACGAAAAATTTATTCAGATACTTTTCTGGGTTTACAAAAAAAAAAAAAAGTTTAGGAAAAAAAATTGTGGCGGTTAATAAGTTTGCTTCTATTTGCCACTGACGAAGATAAATCTTGATCTTTGACAGTAACAGTGTTATCAGAAATAGTCACGTTGCAGTTTCCATCTGAATCCGAAAGCAGGTTGTTCATTTGCATATTAGATGTTAAATTACTTTGAACAAATGTTTTCTGTTTCGAAATGAGATAAACTGACGTCGACACATTTTTATTTCATGACAGCGGATGAATTTTTATTTAATGACAGTTGATGTGAAACACCTTCTACCAAAAATGAACATGCAACCTTAATGAGCAGATTTTGGTACGGAAACAAAAGAGGAAAGCGGATTCTTTCAGTTTTTGAGAAAAATGAAGTTAAATAGAAGAAAAGCAGATCCGACCGGCTACTAGACGTATGGTAGTAGTGGGATTTATAGTACGTGAAATTTCTACTAAAGGAAAACAAAGCAGTGCCCATTGTTTGCGGCAGAGACAAAACGATGCTACCGAGCCTCCATTTTAAATTTTAAACAAATAAATAAGCATTTTTTGTATTTTTCCTTCCCTTTTGCCCTATTGTTGCAGTTAAGTATATTGAGTTCGGCTTTTCAAACGTCTGGTAAAATATTTACTTGCTTCAAGAAGGAATAAAAGTTGGGCTATTCTTCCTTTATTGCGCTCTTTCTACTTTGATCTACAAGTCAGTTTATTGCACTTGAAGGCTTTGTGCTTCGAATAGACTTATTGCATTTTCGGTAGCCGTCTTTTATTTTACTTTGCATGAATTAAAATCCATTGTCGACTTGGACGCAGAAATGCTGACAATTCTAACTGCTTTGCTCTACATGAATTCTGCTATCACTCACCGGCGACAATAGTGGCAAATCTCAAGAAAATATTAGAGAAAAATCATTACCACTTTTAACTGATTTATGCTCCAACGCTGCAATAAACGCTTAAGATTATGATATGAGTTTGAAACATTACAATCGAACTGTGGGGCATTTTTAGGTTCTTCTCCTTGCAGGTGTGTTCATACCTAAAATTCTGTTGCTACATGGGGGAGGGGGAGGGGTATGACCCCCATCATCCCTTCATGGCTACGCTACTGCATTTGGATACTTTTAAATATGCTTAAGCTCGAAATCTCAAACGTATTAAATCTTAAAAGGATCTAAATACATACTACACATCTTTTCTTTCCTTTACCTGCTCTCTTCCGTCTCCTCTTCATAAAGTTTTTTCTTTTCTTTTCTTTTAATGAAATTGATCACTATTATGGCCTTGATTGTGTTCGTATATTTCGCAATGTATTTGTTTGCGCTTATTTTGCTTTATTGGGTTTATGCATTTTTATTTGAGAATCCTCTTTTTTTCTTAGTTTTGCATTCAGTGATTTTAAACAGTGGCGTAGCGAGAAAAAATCCTTGGGGGGGGGGGGGTAAGGGAGTTTATATATATATATATATGTATATATATATATATATATATATATATATATATATATATATATATATATATATATATATGTATATATATATATATATATGTATATATATATAATTTTTTTGGGGCTCATGGGGGGTGGGGGGTTCTAACACCCCAATCCCCACATGGCTACGCCACTAATTTTAAACATTCATAAACCATTTCCACATTCTTTCATTTTGGTGCAGTCTTTTCTATCTCCCTTTGCAGTTCTCTGAAAACTTGTAATTCCTTGAGAAATGTGATACATATAATCACATAAGCAATATTTCATAGCGATTTCATTCCCTCCGTAACATTTCTTTTTTTTTTTCTTTCTGCTTGTTGTATGTCTAGAATGCTCAATGTGGTTGATCCAAAATCGAACAATGTAAATGAAATTGCGAAGAAATGAAAAACATATCATCGCAGGAATGTAAAAGACAAACCGCTCGACACATTTGGTAAAGGGAGGTTTCACTTTGGCTGTGTTAGAAATTTTTTATCGTGGAAATACTGTCACATTGCAATCATTTTTAGCTTCTGGGTAATGAAAATCTATTAAAAAGCGATGTTTTTTAAAATTCGTTGAAAGTGAAAAGAAAAAGTGCTTCGCGTGCTGAGTGTAAATAAAAAGTACTTCCGATTTCAATGCTATTAAAACCCATGTTCTGCGTTTTCGATATACACTTTGTTAAGTATAGACATTTACTGAAGTGATATTTTACTGCAGGAAAAGTGGTTTATCATCTCAGTGAACTTTATCTCTTTCGTTAAGCTTGAAATTTTACAACTAGGGAATCCTATAACGCATTAGTTGTTTTAAGTTTCTGAATAATGAAAATTGATGCGAAATGGATGGTTTATAAAACTCATTGACCATAATCGTGGAAAAGTAACTACGGCTATTCATCAAATTTTCTAACAAGACGAAGAAAAATAATAATAATATACGAGTAAGACAACATAAAATGATTAAATAAATAAATATAGTAAATGATGATAAAAATTATTAAATAAATAAAATAAAATAATTAAATAAATTAACTAAAATAGAAACAAGTAAGTAAAATATTGCATTGTGAAGATTTCAAGATCATAAAAGACAAATCAGCAAGCAGGGTGAACAAATGTCATCGAAAGCCATTTCTAATTTACAAAATTGGTTATGCTCCGCGCTACAAACGAAAGATCAAATTCCATGAAACTAAAATTTTCAAGCATAACCAACCTATTCGATGCATGATAAACAATGCAAGGCGTTGAAAAGTACGACGAAACAAAAGAATAAAATGAATGACTGATTTGATCACTTATAGCCTACTTTTGATTAGTGCAAAAACGTCAGTATCAGCGTCTGCAAACGAAATTCAAACTCTTTCAGCCTTTATCTGAAAACAACGCTCGAGTTGAAACTGAATACACCCAAACGTGTTTTTATGCTGTGGATAAGGACCGCATAAAAAAAATCGCATAAAAAATTGTTCGAAACTTCACGAGTAGCTATAAAAAGTTGTTTTCGCAACACAGATAAAAGGTTTTTTTTTTATGCGGTAGAAAAGGAACCGCATAAAAAAGTCTCACGTAGAAAATAACCCAACAAGTTATCTTCAAACGAAATCAAAATAAACCAAGTGATGATAATTTTGCCGACTCCCGAAAAATTTCCCAAACAAGTTAATTTTTGGGAGGTCACAGTGACTTCCCTTCGGGATGACCCTGTCGTGACTTGGGGATATTACCTCGCAATTTTTTTATAAATAATTTCCGCTCGTTTTATAAATAATTTTCATATACCACAAAAAAAAAAAAAAAAAAAAAAAAGCCGCCCAAAAACAGGTTTGGGTGTATGTTCTTCATTTTGTTCCATGAAATACGGAAAATTTCAGAACACAAAAATGATGCTTCTCCTTAAATGGGAAAAGATTGTAGATGCTGTTGACGGTATTCGAAATTCATACAACATTTCGAGAAATAGAAAAGTGCCTTAGCCAGGGTTTAAGGGCAATAACCTAAAATATGTTTCTCAAATAATTTTATTTTTGATACCTATGATTCTTGAGCATTAAATCTTTTATGATTGTTATCATTTTAGTTTTAAAATGGTAGTGATTCTGTAACAGAAGAGCTTAAGTTTTTAATTGCCCTTAAACTAAGAAAGTTTAGTCAGTTGCTGATTTAAAAAGTTGCTTGAATTGTTATTTCCCGCTTTTGATTTATTCCTTTTCTCCGTATCGGTGGCATTTTTTTTTTTTTTCAGTTCAACTTACTGTCTTGTTTTATTGTCCTCTGATTTTTTTCTTAACATTTTTCGATGTTCTCAAGCATTGTGATCTAACTTACATGAAGTGCTAATATAGAAACAAGCTTCACACTGAGGATGATTTACGACTGTATTTCTCTCCCTGTATTTAACAAAGTTGCATCCACCCCTGATAGCTTTGTAAACTACAGTAGTACCTCCTGTAAGGGACACCTCCAAATAAGGGACACCTCTATTTAAGGGACATTTTTTCTGGTCCCAGTCCCTTTGAGTTGGAACCTCCATGTGTTTACCTCTGAATAAGGGACACTCTATTTAAGGGACAGTTACAGAAGAAACTTACAACAATAAATGTACAAATGCATCATACAAAATATTGAATTTACTGGAATTAAGTTAGACGTTAACGTGCACAAAAACTATGTACTGTGAACTTCTTGCTAAAATTTGCATGCATGTTTTCCTCTCTTAGCATTTTTTTCAAGTAGGCTAACAGCCAAAGGATAATCAACGGCCCATGAATAGCTTCGTGAAAAAAACTTGAAGTGTCAACTCTAATTGAAATTTATATCATATTAAATTTTAAATTGCATGAAATCGAACAAGTTCATGATGTACATTCATGTTCAGTCATGGAATTACTTCAAAATAATTCATGTATGTAACAAAACTATACCATTGCCAATTTCTTTATTAAATTTAAACTATTTAAAGAATAACGTTTAAAATTTAATTACTTTTGAATTGCATTCAGCGTAAATCATTTTCAGCATTTTATCTTAAATGCTAATAGTTTGTTTAGTATGAAATTATACTGAGTCAATATACTGCATGCATAATTTCATGTACCTCCGAAGAAGGGACACCTCTATTTAAGAGACAAAATGTCCGGTCCCCTTAGTGTCCCTTATTGAGAGGTTCTACTGTATACCAAGATCAGCATTCCTATCAGTTATTCTCTGAGACTTTTTAAGTCTGATTAGTTAATTCATGCTTTAATGAGTAGTTAAAATCAAGCGTCCAGTAAAACTCCTATTATTAATTACATTTTATCCCTTTGAGGCACGGTGTCTTAATTTGAGGCCACCATTTTTTTTTCAGCTAACTGACTGAGTGACTTCAAATATTCGCTAAAACAATTGATGGCCTCAAACAAATCCCCCTTGCCTCAAAGGGTGAACAGTCCTCGAACGAAGCCCTCTTGCCTCAAAGGGATAACACTGCCGTGTGCAGGTAAAGGGCAATAACTGCAATTTGTTTTTTTTTTTTTTTTGCATTTTTGTCATCAATTGTACGTTATTTTTATTTACAAGCTCACTTATTTGGTTTTCGCTGAAAAAAAGGCGCGAAAAAAAACGTCTAACTCGAACATTTTCCTATTGATAGTATTGAAACCACCGCACATTTTGTAGTAAGTCACCGCCCTAGAGCTAGGGCTAAGGCAGAAATACTTAAAATACACCGCCAGCTCAGTTATTCCATCCGAGGACTGCAGTTTCGTGCTTTTTAGCACTCATCAACCCGAAATAGTATTCCTGCCTTAGCCCTGGCTTTAGGGCGGTGACTTACTACAAAATACCTTAGCTTTGCCATTAATCTTTGAGTTGAACCGCACCATTGCTGCGGTCGCTCATCTGGTTTGCTAATTCTGCATTAGCTACCACTTTGTTTGGCTCTCTTGCCTCCCTTAAGAGATTTTTCGCCTCCAGCTCATGTGATTCCTATTCCGGGCTGATGAGTGCTAAAAAGCACGAAACTGCAGTCCTCGGATGGAATAACTGAGCTGGCGGTGTATTTTAAACACTACACACTTGTTCAAATATCTCGAAAACTCATTTCTGCAGATACTGCCGTTTACCTGCACACGGCAGAGCAATTTAACATTCACAAATTCTAATTAATATAACACACTTTGATAAAACGTTAGAGTATTTGAGGGGAGGGCTTGCGCGTTGCTAATGATGCACCATAAAGGGCTCATGGGGTGAGAGAGGTTGAAAAGCCCTGATGTAGGAGAATGTGTGTTTTGTTAAATAGAAAGGTTTTTTGATTCTAAATTTAACTCCCGACAGTTTGTTTGTGTTAGTCAGTAAGGCGAATGCTCCCGTCTGAGGAGAGGCATCGACCCCTAAAGGCAGCCTTTGACACTGAGGCAAAAATCTTTTCCGAAATGCTCGTCTTCCTGTTTTGTGCGAATGCGTAAGGACTATAAAACCGGTGCTAAATTATCTGCTCACTTCGGGTGTCATAGTCTCCTGGATGCGTTGGAATCGGTCGAGTAAGGCGGCAAATTGCACGAAACGAAGCGCGAAAACGGATTCAGAAAGTGACGCTTCTGAGAAGACAAAAATTGCTAGCGACATCCATTTGTGACGCCGGAATACACGTTTTACACAAGAAACCTTTTTCCAGTTCCTCTACGGATTACTTGCTGGCGCTTATCTTTTTTTTTTTCGTTTTCTTTTTACCAACCTGCTCTTCTCCGTACTCTTTAGGAATTCCATTTAGTTTCGTTTGAGGGTAACAATAATAAGTGTCTGTTCTCGCATTCAGTGTGGGAGGGTGGGACGGGACGAGTGGTTTAGGCTTGGAGAAAGCCCGGTTAAACAAGAAACAAAGGGAAAAATTGGTGTGTATCGCATTAGCAGAAATAAAATGAGATGTATTATTAGATCGATGGACGACGTAATTTGACCAACGGAAAATGAATGGATGAGCTGATCCTAAACTTGACGGAAAAAGCAATTTCTGCTAGTAGAAATGAATGTACTTTGTTTTTCTAGTTGAATTCCAATTTCCATCACGAATGAAACTTGTATCTGTGGAGAAAAAAAATGTTCTTTTTTTTTAAATTAGTTTCGCACACAAACACACACAGTATGACAATGTTTTCTGCTCTGTTGCTAACGGATTATCCATTCAAGCTTTAATGCAGCGAAGCATAGCATAAGACTCAGTTTTATACAGAGAGTGATTCAAATCGTGTGAAGACAGAAGGTAGGTTAAAAAAAAAAAACAGGAGAAGAAATAAATAAATAAATAAAACGTATCAGTATTATTAAGGGGGTAAACCGACCACGAATTTAGCCATTTTTCAAGTTTGTTAAGTTACCCTTAAAAATACTTTTAAAAAATTTTAACATATCTAACGCTACACTATCTGGGCGAAACTATTACTTCGTAATTTCTTTTCTTTTTTTTTTCAAAAAAAAATCATTTCATTATTGCTCCTATTAGACTAGTTGTAATGATCATTTTACCCCATAGTGCGGGCTAAATTGAACATCAATTGAGCAAGTGAAACATCTTCTGAATGTTAATACGTAAAGTAAAATTTCCAATCAATTGAAAAATGAATTAGTCACACATTCTTGAACATTTTTACGCACTGTCGAATGGGGGACTTCGCGTCATCATGGGGTGAGATTGTGCCACATTATTATGTACAAATACCAATGAAAAAAAAGGTTAGCTTAAATGTCGCTAAAGATGAAGCAGATTGCAAAAAATTGCAAACCATTCATATGTTGTAAAATAAAATTTAAGCAATTAAAAAGTAAATTTAAATTCTTTGTAATGTGCTCTATAAGTAAATATTTACTTTTTTAGTATTTAGACGATGTTACTTTCAACTTCATCTACATCAACATATATTCTGGAACAATCCCTCTCTACCAATGGATATTTAATGAGATACTGAAGGTGTAGGTTTTTCTGCCGACAAAATGTGACAAAAATAAGTTTTAATCAACTGTTTCCCATTGTACTTGACCCGTATCCAACAGCCAGCAGATATGTTATTTTAAAGTGCCGTCATGATGTTTTCAGTTTGATTTCTTTTTCTTAGATCTTGTTCTGATCTACAGTATTTCTTTGTCTCTGTAATCAAGGAATAGCAAGCTTTTTTTCTATTCCCGCATTTCATATTCTTCTTGAAGACTTGCAGCAACCATAGCTGCTATTAGCACCATCTGTATTTGCTTGTAGACATTTTCGCTTCTTTTCCAAATTCATCAGTGCAATTCTTGTTTTACTTTTCGTATGCTAGTGGCAAGAGGAGACATGACGACCTGTTTGTCGTCTGTTTCAAAAAGACAAAATAGAAACATAAAAAATGATAAACAGTGCTTTAGAATACACTCGTAGCTAAGCCTAACATTATGATCATTTACTGCTCTATAACATAAAATAAAAGGAATAAAACTTATTTAGATACAGTAATATATTCTTCATGAATAATAGAAGCTTATGTATATTGAAATTAGTCGAACTTGTTGATGAGAAACGTGATGCGGAGAAATTAACTTCATAGTTTCATTGGCAGAGTCAAACATAATGCTAGAAATGTTATTTCATACTAAAAGAATAATCTTTACTAATAATAAACCTGAAAGTCTGTCTTGATCTCTGTGACGCGCACAGCACCTAGACCGTTCGGCCGATTTTCATGAAATTTGGCACAAAGTTAGTTTGTAGTATGGGGGTGTGCACCTCGAAGCGATTTTTAAAAATTCGATTTTGTTCTCCTTCTATTCCAATTTTAAGAAAATTTTACCGAACAAGTTATCACAACGTGGAAGAGTAAATTACGAAATTATCATAACGTGGAACCGTAACATTGGCGAGCAAATGAACATAGCAAATTGGCGAGAAATTCATCATCCATTATTTGTAAATGTACAAGCGAACCAAATGACCTTTTTATTTTCAACTACGGGCAAAGCCGTGTGGTTACCACTAGTACCATAAATAAAATCATAAAACAATTAGCATGTCTATAAAACAATCACTTGACAATGAACTGCCTGCTTTTTGAAGACTACTCATTTTGCCCCCCTATAATAGTATGATTGGCAGACGATGTCGTGTGAGCTGAACATGTGAATCCCTCTAGCTCACTTCTTTCCTTAATCAATTGGCTCACTGATCTCTATAACGATAATAGAATGTTAATTTTTAGAGCTACATGATTAACATTTTTTGATTTCACAGGCTATATAAATGTCTTTTCCATTGGTTATTCTCTCTAGTGCAGGGAAGAAGCGAAGAACTTCGAGCACGAGACCTCGTTGATTGTGAAATAGTTCGTTTCCAAGAACAATTAATTCTGTCAAACTTATGTTAACTTCACCAAAGCACAATGTCCTGCGGTCAAATTATCAATTTTAAATTAATCTGAACTGTTACATAGTTAAATATCTTCTCTAACAATGCAAATAAATATCATACAATGATGTTAACACTAACATCAGTCAATACTTTGCGTTTGTTGCCACGCTTTCTCTTACTTGGAATTTTCTCGATTTTTTATACACATGACCTATAAAATAAGTACTTATAACAGAGGAAAAGATACTGTTCTTGAAGACGGACACGTACTGTGTTAGTTTTAGTGAGCTACATAACCCACACACACTTGTATATTGAGTGAGTTTCCGTAAAGTGCTCTGAAGCAGGGCTCGATTAAGATATCAAGGGGCCCCAGGCCAAGTATTTTTTGGGGCCCCCTGTATTCAAACTTTATAACTTCAGCCGTTGGCTGAAACAATTTTAGCCATAGACTAAAAAAATTTCAGTCATTTGGGGGCCCCTAAATATACGGGGCCCTAGGCCAGGGCCTAGTTGGCCTATTCAGTAATCAGGCCCTGCTCTGAAGTGTAACCCTCTGTGCCGTTAGGATCATAAAGTTCATATTTCATCCTTCTGGATTTATAGTCAGCAATCAAGTTACACATTCAAGTTGGCAGCACCAAGAAGGAGAGGTACGGAAGGGATGAAGTTTGGCAAAAAGACAGAGACAGCAAGGAACAATAGGTGATCTTCATTTCGAACCGATATTCAGATTACAGAATGAGAACGGCTTCAACTTATCAGGATGTAGGACAGCGTCAGGATGTAGGACGACCGCGAACGGCGATGCACGAAGAAACACGTCTAGGTACAGAGTCAATAAGAGAGACTGAAGAAACTTCCACAAATAAATAGTGTTCTTAACTGCAATCAGAAAAATAGTCACCGATTGCTTCTCCTAGTCCTAGTGTCAGATCAGAGAAACTTGGGAGTTCGAAATTGGGTACGGGGACGAAATATGGCTACTTTACCCTATAAATTATGAAGTTAAATGTAATAATTTTTCAAACAGAAAAAATTTGGTAAAGAAAAAGAAGATATTAATAATTCGCAATGAGAAGGAAAGGGGTGTTAGTGGACATTTCAAAGTTTTGCGTAAGTCGTGTACAAAGTTCACACAAAGTACAAGTAGGTTTTCACCGAAAAGTTTTTCTAAAGAATGCTGTATAGCTTGTAGCAGCATCTACCATGGATTACCATCTCTCTCCCCCAAACGGAAGAAGTTTATCCTGCCAATTCTTCCGTGCAAAACGTAAAAGTCGTGTCTGCGCGTTTTATCAAAATTGTGTTACGGTCACCAGGAGTTTCTTTGTCACATATTTCACCTAAATACAAAGTTTTATGGTCGCTTGTCGAGGAGAATTATTTTTTAAAAAATTCTGAAAAAGTTGCATTTGAATCAAATACATGGAGGCGCAAAACTTTAAATGGCAATTTCTAATTTTGAACTCTGCTGCAGATGCGACTTTTGTGCTTAGCACTGCAGAATTGTACTAAGTATCTTCAAATTTTTAATTTTGGCACTTTTACCCCTTTGTTTCTAAGTGCTTCAATTATAAACAATGGATCTATCGGTTTTTACACAAATCATTCTCTTGAGGTATTGGATAACCATTTCGCTGTCCACAGTCCAAGTCCTCGGCAGCATTCCTTGCCGAAATAAAGAGGATGGCCAATCTTTTAGAAAAGTGATCTTTCTGTCACGAAAGCTTATGTGGCACGCTTCACGTGAAAAGAACCCTCATTTACGGCTTCTCGGCCAAGCTTTACGCTGTCGGTTTACGGAAATGTGTCACACTTTACAAAGCTGTTGCAACTTTTGTGAAGTATAATGCCTTGCCAGCCGTAGTTCCTCCACATCCATAGCTCTGCGACGGACCTGGCCTTGGTCCGAGATTTCGTGACGTAACTATCCACGTGCACCACTGCATTCATTCTTCGTTATTAGAAACAGAAGTAACGGACGCACTGCATCGTGAAGGTCGCCGGCGACTTGTCTTCAAGGCTACTTGAATGAAAAGCTTCCAAACTAACAACTTTCTTACCATGACAAAAAAGAAATGTTTTGACAAACATAGGGCATTGCAAAACCAATTTCATATGACACGCTTCTGTTATGAACACAACATTCATGAACGCGAATACGCCTTAGGTTAAACTCTTTTCAATTTAATACTATGCGCTGTAAAATATATTAATAAAATGAAATTTTTAAATGAAATGATTATTATTTACAACTCGAATCACAGCTTATGGCACAAACAAAAGCCACGAAAAAATTAAATGAGAGAATCTTGTACTTTCGCAACACAAAGCAAAAAGGCTTCATCAGTGTTGAATGGAAGTCCTACTCATGTTCAATAGTGAAGAAATTTCATCAAACTTTGTGCGTTAATAGAGTCTCTAGCAGTGATTTCGTAACTTGACGATTTTTTTTGCGGTCTCCCGATAAAATATTTAAAATTGTAGCTTCTCGGAATTAATTT
Source organism: Uloborus diversus (assembly GCF_026930045.1). Lineage (NCBI taxonomy): Eukaryota > Metazoa > Arthropoda > Arachnida > Araneae > Uloboridae > Uloborus > Uloborus diversus. The sequence continues at coordinate 130,368,163 of NC_072740.1, forward strand.
GTTTCAACTAAATAACTATAATAATTGAATTTGGGCTACGGGGGGGGGGGGGGTAATTTTTGGCACTTTTTAGCTTGAAGCATCTTTTACTGTAAAACATTCACTGTTAAAAATTCAGGAAGATTTTCTGGTAATTGTTACTGTAAAATGGCGGACTTAACGCATCGCTGATATTTACGGTAATTTATACCGGAGAAATAAGCGATCCCAGCGCCAATTGGTTGCTGTGGCCTACCGAGGAAACCGTAAAATTTTACAGTAACATTTGATTTTTACGGTAATAGTTACTGGCAACATGGATGCCAGTAACAATTACCGTAAATTTTCCGGAAAATCTTTAACAGTGTTGTTGCTATCTAATGATCCTTGATGCTTTGGTTGATCTAGTAAGCTCTGAAGTTCGGCTCAGAATTTATCATTCTGAATTTTATAGAGCTATAACTTGAAGTGAGTAATGTTCCTGCAGAAATTCAATTGACTCTGTTTAGATCTTTATTAACTTTGAACTCTGAGAAAACTTACTGATGAGTGAATATAATTTTTTTTTCTTACAATATAAAGATTTTATGAAACAAAACAATATCTTTAATGGTGAAAATAATTGAAAAATAACATTAATTAACGTTAAAATTTCAAATGATTGCATACACGTGCTTCGGTATAACAAGGAGCCTCCTTTTTTAAGAATGCGCATGTATGCAACAATTTGCAGTACATTGTCTGGCTTCACACATGGTTTTTTGATGCGAAAGCTTATTTATTGAATCAATGTGGAATTTTTTTTCTTCTAAATTCGATATAAAATTCGTATGCACTTAGAGTGTAGAAATTCTCGATATTTTTAAAAGTTGTCTCGTCGTGCCGGTAATGGCTGTGTCAATGGATGTCCCGATTAAAATGTTGTCATCAAAGTCCTTGAAAGAGCAGGTCGGGAGCATCTAAATAAATAACTTTCTCAGAGTTTTGGGTGCTCGTCGAAGGTGGAAAGTCCGAGATGACTGGGTGTTAGAAGTCTGTGATCCGTGGCTAGAGACTCATTTTCTCGATCAGTCGAGCGAAACTAGCCTGAGTTTGACGATTCCGGGGAGCGATGCCGCCAGTAAAGTTACTGCGTGCATCTCTGATGTGCGAAGGTGGAACAGCTCGGAGATTGGAGGAAACAGATCTGGGACTCTGATAAAACGACGAGGGAAGGGCTCATCTAGTTCACTACCGGATTTCGAAAATTCACCTTTTCGCTGATTCTCACTTTGCGGGACTCGATTTCCAATACTCCCGAGCCGGACAAAGTTTAAAGCTCATTAAGACGGTAGACGAACCTTAGTTTATTCTGAAAGTGATTCTCCTTCTTTGTTGTGCTCATTTGCAAATAAAAACAACAAGAAGTAGATACTCTTGCGCAGCTCAAAAATTAAAAAAATAATAATAAATAAAATGAAATAAATAAATAATAATAATAATGATGAATAAATAAAATGCCTTATATAAGATCCAGTAAAATGAAAATACATTAACTGTTGAAAGCCAGGACCCCACTAATTGAGTTATCTCTCTTTGTTTAAAGAGAAGATTGCGGCTAAAGTTTACGCGGAAAAGAATATTTATCAAATTCATTCCTAGAATGATAAAATAAACTTCTTTTAAATAGAAAAATATTTCAATATTTTATTTTATTTCTATTGGGCATTTTTCTTTTTTTTCGTCAGCGGATAGGATCGGCATACAATGTTCCCGGCCTTTGGTTTAAATAGTAGTCGACTTAAGGGAGTTCGTGTAACATATGTGCAGCATAACTGTGTTTTTTAAACACATATAGAAGTAACAATGCACTACACAAGAAAACAAATGCGTTGTGTTGCTGGGATGATGGAGTTATTGAGATTCTACTTAATTTTTGCGAAACATAACCATTAACCACGACGCTTTACCTATAATTATTCCAGTTGAGAATGGAAAATGTTTTTTTTTAACATGTTTTTAAACCTTTAATATGTTATTAAACTTGTTAAGGGTGTTTTTCCTTAGTTTGCCATGGACTATCGCACGTAAAAGTGTTTACCTTCTCTGGTCATTTCCCCCGTAACAGGCTAACATTTACCGAAAAGAAAATATTCCCGCGGCTTAAAAATAGCATTAAATACTTCTCTAAAATGTTGTTGTACATTGCATGCAGTGACATAAAATTCATAAATATAGTTACTTTGAGAGAAATATTTTATTTTAGTAATTATGAGTTTAAAGTGATATCAAAAATATGGTAACATTAGACCTTTTTAAATTTGTAATTACCGAAATGAAATACTACTTCTATCAAAGTAACGGGATTTATCTAATATCACCTGGACACATTTCAGATACATATGTAATGCTATTTTAAAGCTGCAGGGACATTTTCTTCCCGATGAATGTTAGTTTCTTAGGATAGCATTGCCCTTCTTGCAGTGACGCCATAAGAAAATAGTTTTTTTGTGGGGGAGGGAGAGGGGCACATTAAAAAAGAATCTCATCTAATGGGAGGATCCACGGAAAACTTTTGAAACATGTAGTTTTGAAAACGATATTTTAGACGGTCTTTGGTGATGTTAGGGGGCAGAAAGGGGCCTCGGCGGAAATTTTTAGAAATTGAAGCATTAAAAATGCGATGATAGGCCATATTTATTGACGTTAAAGTAAAAGATGGACCTCAGGGAATGTCCCCGATCGATTTTTTTGAAAAATAGATCGAAATCAATTCTTCCTCCCTCCTCTAGTTTTTCGAAACTGAAGTTCCAAACACGCAATTGCAGACAAATTTTGAAGATTTTACGGGAAGGAGATTCTTTAGCTTTTCCCCTGGAAATTTTTTCAAAATTAAAGTTTTAAAAACTGAAGCATTATTCTATGATGTTAGGAAGAGGAATTTGGAGGCTAATCCGCTTAAATTTCCCTAAGTGTAGTGTAAAAAAACCAAATTTTTGATGATAATAAGGAAAGTCGGTCCGGGGGCCCTAGCCCGAATATTTTCTGAAATTGAAGCTCTGAAAACACAATTTTAAGGGATTTTCGAACATTTTCGAAACGAAACAAAAACGAAAAAAAAAAAAAAAAAATAGCACAGAGGGAGGAAAGGAGAGTGTGCGACAGTTATCTGATCAATGATCTGTAACAATTGAATTTTTTTAATTAAATGATTCCTTTTTCCAAGGAAAATGATTTCATCCCTTCCAAAGACGCGTTCTTTTCTTCTCTTCGATAACAAAGAATATTTTAAAAAAACATTCAACTCAGCTTTCTGTGGGGAGGCATGGGCTCTGTGTGCCTCCCCCCCCCCGGTTGCGCTGTGCCTTCTTCAGTGCAATAAAGTAAAAAAATGTCTAAGAAAAGGCTCTCATGATACTAAGATCGATGGTAAAGAATGGTAAGGTTCTTCCAAGAAGAGTGGAGAGCAAAAACATATATATAGACTTTCTCGCGGGTGCGGATAGACGTGGGTGTCTCTTACCGTTGGCCTTCGAGTGTCTATTCGGATCTTTATCTGGAAAGACTCGGCAGAGGCATTGCCGTGTTTGTAGGACCCACGCGCATTTGATGGAGCATCGAGGACCTCATCATGTCCTTCGCTCATGCTTGGCTGCGAATGCACTCAGGCCTGGAAGATGTCGCGGGGGGTGCCGATGGGAGGGGGAGCCTTCCAAATTCTATCCACTTCCTCCTGAGGCCCGCGTCCCGTGAGAGTCCCTTTTAGAATCGCCCGCTGCACGCAACACATCTACCAGCAAGGGTCACTGATTCGATAACTTTTCCCTAAAGCGACGATATTTTTTTAACCTTCTCTTTCTCGAGCTAAAGAAACGGCTGTACGAGGTAGGAAAAGCAACATCGAGTAAATCTTTGATGGAGGCCAATTTCGGGAGCCCCTCTTTTCCAACTCCTCATCTTCGATGTTGATGTAACATTGCACATGCATCCTTCTCTTTCCGGTACGGTCATCATGAACCCGTAACCCAATGGTTAATGCCTATTAAGAAAAATCAAAATGTGTGTATTTCGCTTCTGATCATAGGAAAACGTTGAGAGTGTTGAGACACATGAAAACGGGAGTGAATTGGATTTTGTCGGTTTTTCATGCAGTATATTCATTTTTAGAGACCGACAAAAATGGTAAAATCTTATCAGCCAGGAAAACATTTTAGGCGCCAGACGATTCATTTCTCAGGAGTTAATAGGGAAATTGACTTCAGCATGGTCTCTGAAAAATTCTTGGTCTGAAAGAATTAGTCGCTAAGCTACATTTTTAGTCGCCGAGATGACCTGGCGCCCGAGATTGGTAGGCTTGCACTGCTAAAACTGCGGGTAGCATATGGCACCTTTTAGGGTGAAACGTTGTACAACCAGTACCTCCTTAAGGGATCATAGGGTACCTTAAGGATCTAAATTGCACTCTTAAGGAGCCGAAATGGCACCTTAAGGAATTAAAATGGCACTCTTAAGGAGTGTTACTGGTGCTGCTACAAAGTTTATGCAACCCCAATGCTATATGCAACACGCAGTTTTCACAGTGTGCTCCTATTATGAAACGGAATGATTTATCGGATATGCAATATTCTGTCTGATCTGATTATTGGGTATATATTTTTCTAGGCAGAACCGTGATTCGGTTGAGAAGATGATGTTTTGTCTTTGGTTGTCTTTTGTGCTGCTTTCGATTTCAATGTATAGTTTAAACTACTGATGCCTTTCTTGGAAGCTGCATGGCATATAATGCCTTTCTGAGCCTTACGACTACTGATTAACACTGGTTGTTGCACTCTGCTAACGAGTCGTAAATAATGATTTAGATTTGCTGCAGTACTAGATTTCAGAGTGTACTAAATATATGTCTGCTAATCCGGTGGTGTGAAACGATGCTCTGAAGCTTTTGTGTAGGAATACTCTTTTCTGCCACACATCCAAATGACTTTTCTCCAACAACTCCCTAACTTTCACAACGAAGTCTTAGGATTGCCATTCAGCACAAGAGAGTTGATAGATTCATTCCCATGACTCATGCCATTAAGTTTGGGTAGTCTGCGTCGGCCCAAACCCCAAAAACTAATCCAAAAGGGACATTTAAAAATGAAGCAAGTGAAAAAGAGCACTCGTATCATTCAATGATGCTTCTGTCAATTCTTTATAATGCCTCGTTGTGATTCTAATTTATATCAGCATTACAATTAATTAGAAATTTTAATGTTTTATAGCTTTGACTGACTTCAACCAGTTAAAAAATTGTCACACTCATCAAAGGACATTTCGGCAAATAAATAGAAGTGCTTTAAAATAGCAATTATCAAAAACGACAAAGGTTTGGAAAATGATGATAATAATGTCCATGTAATATAATGATGCACAAAAAATACGAAATATGAATGAAGAAAAACGAAACGCACCAATTGATTTAATATTTCTAAATTCTGATCATAAATAGCAGATGTATTCACTCAATTCGTAAATGGTTTGTAAGTACGTCATGAAGTAACAAATGAGTGCTCTAATCCTTAGATCAATACATTCAATAATTGGATATGTTTGTGGTCGAAACAAAGTTGCTCAATACAGACATAATTCGGTGCTTTGAAACGAGACTAAAGACCGAGCAAAGCTTTAAAACGTTTTAATTGCTCTTAAATCATTGTTTGAAACGTTTTGTATTTTTTCCAGTTGTGCTCCTCAAATCTCTTGTAAAGCATGAATTATCCAGCGCGCCGGCAAATAATCCGCAATCAGATCTCTCCACTTGAGTAGTGACAGCTGATGCGCGGACAGAAAACTCATTCCAACGCAGTCATTCAGCGTCACGTGAATACACACAGTTAGAAAACGTTTTTTCCACGGACTTTTAAGATCAGGCAACCGGTTGAGCCTTTCTCGAATGGGACTCCTTATTACTCGAAAGCAACATTTTAGGGAAAGGATGTCATTCTGAAATCGAGTTAGCGATGGTCCTAGTTCTTGTTTCGTCAAAATAGTTCGCTTTCGAGGGAGCACAAAAAAAACCCCTTCATTTTACAACTTCATCTTATTTTTGTTTACTCATTTTGTGTATCGTTTAACTCATGTAGCACACTAAGTTTTCATAACGCTGTAAAATTGTTGTTCACCTTCTGACAACCATTTTTAAACGTTTATGCAACGTTTAAAAACGTTTCGTGCGCAACCTGGGTAACCCTTTATAACTTGCGCCAAGATGAGTAGTCGAGTGACGTGAGAACTCGCGCTTGTGAGAATATTTCCCTCAAAATAAATGTTTAAAATGTTTTTAGTTGATAGTATTTCATTTACTATTTATTCTAAACATCACATACAGTGGTCGCCGTTTACATGAATCACATTTGTTCTAAGCAGTTTTAGTTCAATAAAGCGGCAAATTCAATAAAGCTGGATTCTGCTCTGTTTTGTCGATTTGATTCATTAAAGCGGCTGATTCAATTAACCACTGATTCAATTAACCAGCTTCCACTGCATTACATAAAATAATAATGCTACTGAAACAACATATTTGATGTAACTAAATAAAATACAGTCGAACCTCCATACATCGAACTTCCACATATCGAAATTTTCTATATATCGAAATCCCAGCAAATTTCTATGTTCATTGCATAGAAAAATTGTTTCTATATATTGAAAAAATTTCTATATATCGAATTTTTTTTCGAGACATTCGTAGATTTTTTTTCCTCTTTAGACTATTTGTCTCATGAAAAATAAAGGTTAGGGGAGAAAATTATGTTCACTAAAGGTTGCTACCAAACTCATAAGGAATCTGGGGTTGAAGGGTGTGTAGATAGGTCATTGTTTCGTTCTAGAATTCTTAAATTCCCTCAAGTTAATTTCAAATATCTTAGTTGTAACCAGTAACATTGTAAAATCAGTTGCAAGTCATCCCTTTTGTTCTGTTGATTATTGTTCCTAGTCGTTTTAGCTGCAGTAAAAATCATTCAAGTTAAGTAGATTAATATTTTACTTTTTTCTCAATTTGTCAAAACGAAAATCCCTTAATGTTGCGGATCAAGTTGAATTGACAAAGAATGAAGATGTATGAAAGGCGCAAAAATATAATTTCTGTTATTTTTTTAATTAACTTTCAATTAATCCGATGCCCTTATAAATTAGAAATTAGGTTTCATACACGAAAATTAGCTTTTATGTAATGTTTTAGGAGATTTTTAGGATAAAATAAGATCGTTTCTATACATTGGAATTTCTATATATCGAATTGTTCTCCGGCAATTTGCTACTTCGATATATGGAGGTCCGACTGTAAAAGGTCAATTTTTTCTTGGTGTGAGTAATTTGCTCAAAGGGCGAGTTCCGAGAGTTAATGAAACTATCCATCTTCAGTTTTTATTGTTACTGAATTTAACACCATAAATCTTGAACTCTATCAAAATCCTATTAGATCATTCAGTACCAGTCCTTAGTTGAGTGAGATCTTCTCTTACCTATTTGATTGTTACGCTTCATGTGATAAACCTTGACAGTCAATGATAAGAGGTTTTCAGTGGCGAAACCAGTAGTTCGTTCTTGGGGCGTATGAGGTCTTTAAAATTTTATGTCCCCTTGTTATCATTCAAGTTCATTAAAGTAAACGAAGGCGTTTTTTTTTCCACTGTATTATAATTTTCTTGGAGTGTTAATAGCGAATAAAATTTTCTGAGTCACACTTGAAATTTGTCTGTAATTTGGCATTCAGTAATAAAATTCTAAAATTTAAATGTGTGTAAATATAATAACAACAACAAAAAGCACTTGCAATTTAGACAAACATCATTGCTAAGTGATATGAAGGTAAAAATTTCAATTCTTGTTAAGGATGCAAGAAGATTGCGCTTTGCAAATGCAGGTGGTGTAAACGAAATGGAAGAAAGAAAAGCTGAAAAATCATAAACTGATTGTAAAAACAGCAGGAAAGGAGACAAAGAAAGTTTCGGGGGTTCTTATTCTTCAAAATTATTGCTCTGAAAATGCAGTTTCGGATTATTTTAGGTGATGTTAAGGGAAGGAGAGATTCGGTGTCCAACCGCCGGAAATTTTTCTAATTTGCCTTGTCTTGAAAATTCATTCTAGACCCTATTTGGATTTGCTAATGATAGGGAGAAAAGAGTTTTGGGATCGTTCCCTCGACCATTTCTGGAAATTAATACTTTAAAAACGTGATTGTAGATTATTTCCAATTATGTTGGAGAAAGGGGAGTTTGGGGGGGGGAGGAGGGTGGAATCTAAAAATAGGGATTGTAGGCCAGCTTTGGTATCGTTAAGGGTACCTTCAATGGTCTTATCAGGAGATACGTGGGCTCTTACCGCTAATATTTTTGGAATATTGAAACCCTTAAAACGAAAATTTTGACCGTCTTTGGTTTTATTAAGAGAGGGGGGGGGGGGGTAGGTTCGAGGACATCTAAAATTTTTCGAAGTTGAAGCTCTAAAAACGAAATTTTAATTTGGGGCGACATTTAATGATGGGGCAAGGCATTTTTAGTAGGTTTGAGTGGGGGCACTCTCCTGGCAGCTTTTCGAAATTGAAATCCTAAATACGTAATTTTAAACCAACATAGGCGCTCATGTGTGTCATTTTAGTGGTTGGCTAAGAATATTCATATGTTTTAAGGCTTTAATTAGAAGAAAAAAAACTTTATTTTTCTGCTTACAAATTAATAAAAGAAAATTAAATCCCTCTGCCCCCTCCCCCCCTTATGGGAGACCATGTAAGGCAGACGATAGGGCAAGGCGGAAAGGATGAGGTTCGCCAGCTCTTCCAAAGTCAAAGCTTCAAAATCATGCTTTTAGGCTTTGGTGGCGTAAAATGATAAGGTTCGGGGTCCTTCCTCCCTTTCCCTTTCTTGGCTACGTCCATATCTTCTTTTATTTGATTAAATTATTGATAAAAATGTAATGGAAAAAAAAGTTCCCCAGTTTTCTTTTTCAAAACGAAAAAGATTGTATTTTTTCCATAACGAAATCTTCATTTCTTATCCTGATATTTTTATTTGTTTGAAATACAAGTTTTTGTTTCCCCCCTCAAGTCCTGCAGGCCACCTCAAAGTATGCTTTTCGAGCCGGCAAGGGGGTGTACCTGGGCGGAGTGGGTGAAGAACGTTGGAGTGTATACTCCTTGTAGGGTCAACCAAGGCGGGAAGGCCACTCCACTTATGCTCAGCTAAGTTCTGCAGGCATCGGAGCTAAGTCAGTCTTCTACCGCCGGTGTTCCAGATCTTTGATCATTGAAGCTGCCCTTATCCCCTTCCATGAATAATACTCCCAAAGCTTTACACATGCTTTTGTGGCTCCAGTCAAAAAACGTTTCATATTTTTAACTAATATTGCACTTTTTAGTGACACCTTGTTGATTTTTTTTCACTTTATTTAACTTAAACAACATGCTTCCTGAATCTCTTGATAAAATTGTGGTTTAATTCGTTTTTATATTCAAACACTAGATTCACCTTTCATTGCAATAACTTACATCTTGAACTCTATTTTGACTTTTTTAATATTTAAAACATATTTCGTAGGCACATGTATTTTTTGTCTACTGAACTGTGATTTTCATAATGATATATTTTGTACAAAAAAAAATAATTATAATAATAATAAAATAAATAAACACATATTTCTTTTTTTTTGAATGAAAAGAAAGAAGGAAAAAAATGTAAATGTTTCAGTGGCTCGTATGAAGCTCTGTTTGCTTATCTAGTCGTTTTTTTCATTAAACAGAAGCTTATCATAGGTTTGTACTGTGCTCTAGATAATTTTTCTCATCAAACATTTGTTTGGAACGTACTTTTCGGTGGCACTCAGCCGGTCAGCTGGATAAATTATAACGAAGAACCAAGATTGTTCTTAAATAATGCTCAAACATTGCATTTTCTTTCAAAGTTTCACAGAAAAGAACTTATGTCACTTCGTTTCCTTTTGTTCATTTATTATTATCTACTATTTCAATTTTTTGAGAACACGAAGGTTTTGTCTCTTATTTTTCTCACCAGTAAAGTGAATTTGGCGGCCTCCAATTTCGGAAAACCCAGGGAGGGGTGCTGCACCCCCCCCCCTACCTTCCTCCCGGCGACAGCCCTGCCCAACTATAGGGCTCCGTACGCAGACAAGAAACTTTGGCGAGTGCTCTATCTCCCCGTATGAAAACAAGCCTAACCATTTTTATTCAGGGTATGTAGGAATGAGTTATTCACTTCCACAACTATAGTTGGGGCAAACTTGACTTGACAGCATTGTCAATGCTACGCAGTTCCTAATTATTGCATTACGACGCTGCCAGATTAGGTTTTTCCGGGCTATATTTAGTTTGTAAAGGTATCATTTTATTTTTTAAAGTAGAAATGAATTCCTATTGATTTATTGTTTTAAATAAGGGCAGTAATTCAAAAACAAATCGAAATTTTTCATTAGTTTTTTTTTCTGTAATTGCTCGAGCATTAAAAAAATAAATAAAACAAAAAATTAAGTTTAGTTCTGGTCTTGGAGCGGCTGCAGCCTTATAACATCCCTGGATTGGTGTTTTGATTTGTGCGAGTAGGATACTTGAGGAACCGAGCGTTCTAACTATCTTAAAGTACAACCTTAGCCATTTTTACGGCTAGACAAACAACATTGAAAACATTTACACAACGTATGAGAGGATAAGGATTTGGGAGAAGGGGGGCAATTCAAAGTCAGAAGTGTAACATCTAACTCAAGTTCTGAGATAAGGGAAAAAATTGTATGCACTCTATTTTCCTATTCTACCTATTCACTACCAAGGACGGACTAGGTCCCGCGAGAGGACGCCAACTTTAGCCTCCAAAGGGCACAAAAGGAAAAAAAAAATGTTAAAAAAGATGGTACACATGTTTAAAGAAAAGTAAAAAAAAAGCGAAGTTAAGTCGCACAGGTTTGTAAGCGCAAAAGAAAATAAAAAAAATGCACCAAAAAAGTAAAAAAAAAAGATAAAAATAATTTAAAAAAATAAAAAAAGGTGCGCAGGCTTGAGGGCACAAGGGCGTACAGGCGGGAAGGCGCATCAGCCCGCGGGCCGATGGGCCGGCGGGCCAGTCCGCGCCTGTTCACTACTTAACTTGATAGAAACAAAAATTGTCTGCATTCAGCACACACGCACAAATAAATAAATAAATAAAAAATAATTTAAAAAAAAATAATAGTTATCATTCTTTCTCCTTAAAAACAACAGAAGAAAGTTAGTTACGAATTGCCTTTTTACGAGGAAGATATCAAATTTAAATCTTTATTGAAACATATATGCACAGTTGCAACTGTAACCGCAGCAAATTCAGACAAAAAGGAAATTTTCCATTTTTTTGTCGGATATCTTTACATCTGTACTCTCATATATTTTTCTCTTACAAAAAGAGGACTTCAAATCCAGTGCATGCAATTAGTTTGCAAATTTGCAGTTTTTAAACGTTGTTGTTTATGTTTCTTACTTTTCAGCACAAAGGTGCTTGGCTCTGATAAGTTGGCATCCGATCGGCTCAAGTTCAACGAATCCGTTTGTTAAAATAAGGGTATGGACCGCCGCTACGTTTTTCAACCTTGATTTGGAGTTGCCGAAAACGATTATTGACGCTGTGATAATCTAACAGTTTCTTCTCTGTCAACCCAAACGTAAATGAGCGTGTCTAAGGTCAAGCATATCTTTACTCACACCATATCTATTTCTCATACTTGATTTGTTTATTGACGGACCAAAAGAAACAAACAACATTCCCTAAGAAATACTATAGTTTTACTTACTACTTCAGTTTTCTCAAATTTAAATCCATATTCGGAGCTCGGCAGAAAGAATGAAAGTGCGATAGATACCGATATGATGAGCGATTAAACGAGGTGCGATATAACGAGAGTTTACTTAATCGCTACATTCTTGAAATTATTTTTCTGGTGACGATCTTTTCCGATTCACCGGATTAGTTCCAGAGGGAGAGGTTTTTTTTTTAATTTTATTTCTGAGAGTAGGAGGTCATATTGTTCCTTAGCGTATGGGGAAAGGTTATCTCTCTGAAAAGTGGGGAGCTTTCTCTTCCACTCTTTGACTAGGTTCTCGTTCAAGATTTGTGAAAATGTGGCTGTTGTGTGTATGGGCAGTTTCCTTTTCTCGTAAAGAAGCAGATAATTTTTTGTCTTTCCGTTTGTCTTTCCTCGTCCCCTCCTCCTCGGCCCAGAATTGTAACAGTTTCCGCCACCGTAAAATAAAGGGTTCTGAGCTCGGTAGGAAAGAGGCGGTAAATGACATTCGAAACAAAGGCCGTCTACCTGTTAGAACAACTTTTTGAAGTAGCCGGCGGGTCAAACAAAAGGGCCCGGACCCCCTCCTTCCATGCTCAGGTAGGTCTGGCTCTTCCTGACGCCAACGAGTCGCCGCTCTTTGACAGGCCGAGCTGTGTTAATCCTGCGATGCGACGGCGGGAAGATTCGCTTTTGTTAGGCGGCTCCCATTCACCAACAAAATCGCTTTTCAAAAGCCCAGCTTTTCCAAGCGAGGGTTTAGTTTTTAATTTTCCGAGTACATTTTCTTTTCATTACATGCACCGCCAAATGTGGGCGCTAAAACTAATTTTGTTTTTTTTTTCTTTTCTTCTTTTTTAATTTTTAAATCTAATACAGGGAGATTGTTTGCACTATTTAATAATTTTTAGTTTATTTTCTCTGCTGATGAAATCAGTGCCGGCTCTAGTAGTTCTGCCGCCCTAGGCGATACTGACAAATGCCGCCCCTCCCCCCCCCCATTGAATAATAATAATAATAAAAAAATAAAATAATGATGTTTTAATAAAATATGTAAAAGTAATTGTAAAATTTCTACAATTAGGGAGAGTCTAATTAAATTTCAAATTGGGTTTTCCATATCCAAGCACTGGTACACACTTTAAATTACATTTTTATTAGCATTAAAGTAGTGCATCTTATGGCGCTGAAACATATATTAATATTTTCAAATGATTTTTAAATCGCGCCCTTCAAATTCAATTTACCTCTAAAGGTAAATTGAATTTGTAGTTCAATTCCAAACTATGTTTTGCATGTCCAAGCACTGGTACACCGAAATGGGAAGACTGTGCGCCGCAGATTAGGCGCCGGGAACTTTGAGCACTGAGCACTTTGGGCGTCGGAAACATTGGGTCCCGAGCATTTTGGGCGCCGAGCATATTGAGTGCCGGGAACATTGAGCCCAATGTGCTAGGCGCCTAATATTCTCTGGGCCCAAAGTGCTCAGTGTCCAAAATTCCCCGGCGCCAAAAGTGCTCGGCGCCCAATGTTCCCGGTGCCCAATTGCCGGCGCCCAATCTGCGGCTCCCAATCTTCCTAGACCGCTGGTACACACTCTAAATTATTATTAATAGATAATAGCTTTTTTTTAGCACTGAAGCGGTGAACCTTATAGCGCTGAAAAAAATATTCATACTCTTAAAAAGTCTCAATTTCGAAATTTGCCGCCCTAGGTGGCCGCCTAGGTCCGGACCTGGATGAAATGCACGAAAAAGGAGGTTTTTGCTTGTTCATCTCATTTAACCTGTGCGTTCCTCAAACTGTGAATACTTCCTGTATTTATTTTCTGATAATAATTTCATTTAAATCGGGGGGGGGGGGAGAGACGATACTGTGTTCTATCTAAGGAAACGCTGAAGTCACACTGATACGTCGGTAGTTACTTTGAACGACCTTATATTCATAAATTGGATGCTAATATGCCTGAAAAGGAAACCGTTTGCATTTGTTTATATTGTTTGGCCTTCTGCACATTTAAGTAGCGAAATAGCAGTGAATGATTCCATTTATTTTTTGCAATAATTTCATTAAAATTGGCCAGAAAAGAAGGATGTGTTCGGTCGAAGTTAGCGCTCCTTTAATCGATAAAAATTTCTTTGATTGCTATGAAACGATCTCCACTTCCACTGAAGTAAACACTGACTGATTGAATCATTGGAAATTTCGTTGGTTGCCTTGAAACGATCTCTCCTACTGAAGTAAATGTTCGTTCAGTGCAATCTCCAGAAATTTTACTGGTGGCTTTGAAACGATCTCCTACCGAAACTAACAACGAAGCTGTCATTTTATTAGTTGCTAAACAGAAAAATAAATAAATGAATAATAAATAAAGAGCTTGTCGTTAAGTCAGGTCATGATCATCGTCAGGCATGAACTCTGGGCGATACGAAAAATGCGCTCCCTTCTTTATTGTAGTCAAGTCCAAAAAATGTCCAGAAATGTCTCACGATTGAATTGACTTCGATTGAGTTTTCCAGTCAATCAAGCAAATAGATTGACTTATCAACTGTCTAAAATATAATTAGAGTGCAATTTGTAACTTAGAAACTTAAAACATGCTTTTAGGAGATTTAGAGCACATTCTATCAAAACGGTTCATTCAGGCCTTTCATTTAGCTCCCTCCCTAATTCAATTTCCCCCACTTTGACTATGAAAAATTGTTTGCACGTTAAATCGGGGTGGTTTTCTAAAACAAATTGCATTGATTTGATCCCCATCCCTCCCCCGGAAAAATTTGAATTGACGGGTATGGTGTTATTAAATTTCATTTTGAGTTAGAAATTATACATTTCGAATAAATGATTCAGTGGTTGCAACCTTGAAACTACTAAAATGTTTGCTATGTCATAAAATAAATAAAAAGGAAACTACTCCTCAGTTATCAAATTTCGACTATTAATGTTTCTTGGCTATTAAAGAAATTGTATTTCATTTTCCCTATTTTTGATATCTTATGAAGAAATTGGAACTTTTCCTCAAAATAGTTTCGTTCTAAAGCTTTTAAAGCAGCATGGTGCTTCAGTAAGCATAAATCATTCTCTTACTGATTCACTAAAAAAAAAAAAAAAAACTCATCAAATAATAGTAGTATCATATCGGCACAATGGTCTGTTTTAAGACATGGTCTGTATTAAGTAGACCTACACCTTTTTGAACCGTTCTCAAAATAAAATTTAAAATCACACTAAATTGAATTAATTATATATAAAAATTTTCTTTTAAAATAGGTGGAGGGGGGGTTCATACCGAAGAGTGCTCTAATCATCCAAGTCAAAAAAAGGGCTCCAGTTCCCGATTATGAGCTATAAATTCCAAACATGAGGTTGAACCTATCGTTTCGAAACACACCATAGTTTGTAAAATATATTACACACCCTCTGCTGGTGAGTTTTGGAACTAACTTTCTCATTTCAGAGAAATTTTCTTCATTTCCTTACGATGCTTCCCAAGTTTCGTTATTTTCAGAAGAACAAGTTTCGCTGTAGACTGCTTAAAAACGTATAATTTTCTTTAGAACAACTTTTAACGTTTAGCAATGGAGTGTTTTTGCTAAAATTATTTTGAATATACATGAAAATTCATAGTATAAGATAAATATAAACCAAATTTTTGAATTAAATAAAATTTTGATGCAAAATTCAGATTTTTTCCATCTTTTTTCTAGTGAAAAAGACACAGGAGCTAATTAATGCTCGACGAATTCATAACTGCATTCAATAAAATTAAAACACAGTTAAAGGACGTATTGTCAACTGTAGTAAGTGGAGCACAGGGATAAGTGCGACCAGGGAAGGTACATTTTTTACATATTTAGTTTCAATAGATCATAGTTTCAACACGCGTAATGTAATGAGCTGTGATGTCACATGTACATCAGGTAAAACGTAATGAGGAGTAACTGGTGCCACACTTTGAATTGCTAATATTCGAAGTTTTTAATCTACACACCAATCTTCATGTACCATGAACATTTAAAAAGGTGCATATTTGTTATCTTAGTTTAAATGTGCGAAAGAAACGTAATGAATATCGATCTGCCCATGTTGTCCTGGAAGAAATGGATGATGAGAATGAATTAATTAGTAAGGTAAAATAGTATGAATGAAGCTATCTGGTTTCTTATACAGCGATTTATTTTAATTCCGTATAAAAATATTTTGACCGTCTTACCAAATCCAATTTTAAGGCTTGCTGGTATACGTATTCGGTACAAATTTAATGGGACGGTAAATGTGTATGAGGTCTGACATAACTATTGTTTCCCGCTAGATGTTACTTTTCATTCAGCCTACCACATTCGCACATTTTACAATCTTTTCCTCTTTTTGTATTTCTTTTCATGGTACTACCTGCTTATATATATCAACTTTTAAATTACTTTAAAAAAACTATGATTGGTGCAATAAAATTATTGTTTGATGCATTTAAGCAAGATTATCATTTTAAATGTCTATTAAAAAATCTTGTAGTAAGTAAATAACAATTTCAATTTTATCACACTTTCTCGTAATTTCTCTGTTATTCGTAGAACTGAGCAAAACATGATTCCCTACTTGCACGTTTTCCCACTATACTTAACGCAAATCAAGGGGTAAGTGTGGCACCCAACCAATGTTCAAAAAAAAAAAAAAAAAAGTAAAGCCTTTGTAATGTGTGATACAATTCTTGCAGATGATTTCAAAATTTTTCAGTCAGTTATATTATGCTCGAAAAAGTAAAAAACTTACGATCACAGCTCATTTTACTTTTTTATTATTTTTCTTTGATAAAAATTCACTTAAAGTTGATTTTTAATTTTTCATGACACACTTACCCTAGTTGACCCTAATGTTGCCCAGTTTTGTTAAAAATTGAAAGAATTTTATGCATCGATTAGTCTTAAATTTAAGAAGAAATCACCGAGAAAAACACGCATGTGGACATTACGTTCTCTGTCGAGTCAAAAGAAAAAACCTACTTTTCGTTTTTTATTTCTATGAATCCATAAAATTACAACTCATGTTCATTGAATGTCCGTTATTGGAGAAAGTTTCAATGCGTATAAAACATAATCCAAAGAAGCTGAATATTTTCTCCTCATTCATTTATACTCAATGATCTTTCTTAAGCAAAACGCAACGTAAAAAAAAAAAAAAAAAAAAAAAAAAAAAAAAACGGAGGATTACTTGCCCCCAGTCAGGTCCTATCTTTTCGGAAAATAAGATCCACATGGTTGCTTTACAGCGAACACGAACATGAGCCATAAGATGCGACCAGTGTCGAGGTGAGGGAACGACCCGAAGTCAAAGCACCATCAAAATCTTCTAAATCATGCAAAAGTGTGGGAATCGTGGGAGCTCTGGGAAAGAAAAGGCAGCTTCAGAATGATAACGAAGAAGGGGTGTCCAGCGTTCCTTGACCAAACGTCTCAAAAACAGCTTTCTTTTATTTATTGGCTTCTTTTCTCTCTGGGCGCGGAGAATTCACTCAAGCAGAGACTTTTCCATTGTTTTTGCTAGACTCATGTCACACTTCAACAAATCAGGGCATTATGGAAGCCTCCATAAAATCATTACCTTCTGCTTTCGATGCATGAAAGTCTCTGCTGGTTAAAGTCGTTTCATTCACTAACATTCCATGTCACATTTAAAGACTCAATTCTCTCTTTTTATGGACTTGTGCATTTCTTTTTTAATTTCTAGTGTTTTATACTTAGTTGGAAGTCTGCACAAAATATTTTTTCTTTTACATTTTTCGGTCTATTCCTTGGGATCAACTTACCGCTTGAGTGCCAGTTTATTTTACCGGACTCCTATCAAAAAGAAAGTTATTCCTTTTGCAATGCTCTAATTTAATGCTTTATTAGGCCCGTTCATCTAACTATTTCGTAAGTTTAAAAGTATCACGCCTTTTTAAAAATGTTTATACATACATAGTATTCGTAGTGGCAATTTCTGGAAACCTTTCCACAAATAGAGAGCTTGTACTCTGAATATATTTTGCATTAAACAGGTCCATCATCTTCCATGTCGTTAAAATGTGTTGAGTACTAAGTTCAAATTTTCGCACACTAGTGTTCAATGTTCAATTTTTTCTTAAACATTCATGAAGAGAGAAACATAGTAAAAATAACAATGGTTCGAACTTATATGGATCATTCTCCACAGTAGCGGTAATTTTCAAGTAATGTTATAATTGACGAATGTGTGTTTTGTGACTCATACATATTTTTCGGGGTTTAAATACTTTTCAGGATGGAGTTTAGCAAGATAATTAAAAGTAAAATTTTCATATTTTATTTTAAATGTATTTGATGTAAGTCTAAAGTTTCTAAATGTCGTTCCCTCACTTGTCCCTACTGTTAGTAAATAAATAAGAAAAAATAATTTTTCAGAAATAAACAATAAGTTCCAATTTTTATGACTTTTATTTCAAAATATTGAAGAATTTAAGTAAAAAAAAGCCATTTGAAATTAAATTTTCATTAAAAATTAGTTCACGTAATTAGTTTAAAGTTTGTCCCGGGCAGTTAGTGTCATTCCCTTACAACTGTTAATTTCCTTCCCAGAATCGGAATGAAATAGTTTTTTTTAGGGAAAAGTGTAATAATTTACAGCTGGTAACCCAGAAGCACATTGCAGCTTATTTGCGTCTTTAATCTGTCAGAAATGTTTACTTGGAATCTACATGAAAGTATAAAACCAGAAAGTTTTTTTTGGCATCCATCATTTCCTCACATCTGTTTTTATAGAAAAATAAAGTAAAATAATGCATGAAAACTGAATAATCATAAGTTACTTTCTCGTTTGAAAATATTTGTACGTGAAACCTGTGTAAGTTGACCACTCGCGGTGCACTACTTAAGTGGTTAACTTTAACAGGTGGTCAACTTACAGAGGTTTATTTATGTTATCACATAAATTCCGTGCCTGAAAACAGCGGTCAACTTAGGCAGGTGGTCAACTTACAAGGGTGGTCAACTTCACAGGTTTTACTGTATGCAAATAAACTCAAATATCAGTTAGACATAACTACTGGGGGGGGGGAATCCTATTTTAATGATTTCGTCATTTCCTCACTACTGAGGGAACGACGCAAGTGAGGGTTCTGATGCTGAGGGGTATAATGCTTATGGCGGTTCAAAAAATACATGTAAAAAAATTATCCTAGATAACAGGATACTCCTCAATATTGTTAGACTTGTGGATAGTAATATACTGGGAGAATTTTAGCTGCCTTTTTCAACTGAAAGAGGGTGCTCAACCCCTCCTCCAAACTTATCAGTATGGGGGAGGGGGTTAAAAAATTTATTGAACTGAAAAAACAATGCTGCATATTATAATATACACGAATAATATGCATATGAATTGCAATAAAATAATTATTTACAAAAAAACAGCTGGGGAAATTTAATGTTTCTAAATTTGTGATATTTTCTATGCTACGGCTAATGTTAAAGTATGAGGTCATTGAGCACCCTCTTAAAATTTGAGCAAGAAGCTAAAACTTTTAGAGCATAATACTATTAGTAAATATTAAAAAAAAAAGGGGGGGGGGCGGTCTTCTGAACTCTAGCTGAAAAAAAGTTTTTTGAACCACCCTAATAATGCCATTCAAAAATATTTTAATTTTTCAGGACAAACATTTTTTTTATAAAGATCTTGCATATATCTATCTCTATAAACGATTCAATCTGATTCCACCCACTTTAATTTTTTTGAACATCAAAATGACTGTTTTTATGAGAATGATTCATATTCTAATTTCATATTTTTTTTCGAAATAACGATGTTTTTTGAAAATTTGAACAAAAGGTAATGAACGTTTGAATACCGGATTCAATACCTTATTCCCTGACAAGGAAGGCGTAATTGCAACCTAAGTAGCACACTTCGTTTCATAAACTTTTGAAAATTGTTGTTAACGTTGTGACGACAATTTTAAAACGTTTAAACGTTACGTGTGCCACCTGAGAATAAAGTGAGATCCTCGCACAATGGTTGCATCACTTTGTTCAACATAAAATGTGATTATGAGGCATCTGTATTGGTTTATCGAACTATTGAAAGTTTGAAAAGTTACAGTGTTCCAACGACAATTGTGCTTTTTCTCTGATAAGTTTGTGCTAAAAAAAATAAGTGCTACCATTCAGTGGCATCGCTACCGAGGAGCGGAGGGGGCGGAACAGAAGCCATGAAACGAGAACAGTGTGATATTGAGTTTAGACTAGACACCAAAGATTAAAGCTTACTTAAAATTTCGAAGAAAAATTAATAGTGGACTCGATTGTAATTATCAGATTTTATTGAATAAATTTAAATGGAGAATTATTTTTAAAATGTAAACGAAAAAATCAGCACAGAAAAAGTTGAGACATTTACAGCTGCAATAGCAGTTAAAATTGATTTATGTCTAATACCCTTACGAAAACTTGGTTAATCTAGTTTATGAAGGGTTATGAAGAAATGAAATTGGCTGTCATTCAGAAGAGGAAAACGTTTTATAAACGTGTTATTTTATAAAATGGTGTTTGAAAAAGTAACGCGTGAAATACAAATGCTTTAAGTTAAATGTTAAAACTCATCCTTTGCATTTCTTAAAAAATAAATAACTTTTTTTTTGTGTCCAATAGCAAGGGTAACGGCCTGAAAAGTGAATGGAATGAATTAAAATACAACTGTTTTTCCCCTCTGCTGAGTTTCGTATTTCATCAGATTGTATGTAAATGAGTCTCTAAAAGATGCTACTATTCACTTTTACTTTTATTAGATATATTTTGAATAAGAAATACTCCCCGCAAATCTGCCATGGAAAAGAGAAATCTCGGAATATAAAATAAATCGACCCGATCAAAACAGTTTAGGGAAAGAGTGATACCACATTTCGTTTAGGATGCTGCATGAACAAGATTTGCATATGAGTGTAAGGAAAGTTCCAACTCTCATCTTACTAGTTCTAGCATGACCCGATTGAAATTATTCATATAAAAACTGAATTTGTGACATTTAATTGGGTTGATATTACTCGAGTTATTGTCATGTCGGTTTCCCAGAAGAAACATGATTACATTTTCACAACATCATTTACAACTATCATTACAGAGCACATACTCGCTGTGGAGTGTTGCTACTTCCAAATAAAAATATAGCCAAGGCTTGTTGAGTTATTGAGTTTATTTTGAGTTCAGGATTGTTAGCACTCGTTTGAAACCGTTTGAAGCTAAGGTTGTCATAATCAAGCGATGGAGAAAAACGTTTTTTTACGAGGAGAGTCGTTGTTTGCTTACAATAAGAAACGAATTTACTTGAAAATACATCCCAAACTTGCCGATCAGGTGCACATTGTGAAATTTCAATTTTGGTTTGCTTATTGCATTTACTGCCCTCCCCAGTTTTTACCAGTTGGATGTTTTTGACTCTTCCACCACGCGCCAACAATGCAGAGAAAAACTACAAACGCTTTTTTTCTTTGTTTCATTCTTCACTACCCCGTTTTACATCCACGTCTACTACTATTTTAATGTAACAATTTGATATCATTTAGATAATTTATATTAACCGACATTTGTTCGAAAA
Source organism: Uloborus diversus (assembly GCF_026930045.1). Taxonomy (NCBI): domain Eukaryota; kingdom Metazoa; phylum Arthropoda; class Arachnida; order Araneae; family Uloboridae; genus Uloborus; species Uloborus diversus. Next base: position 130,389,517 of record NC_072740.1, read on the forward strand.
TAAATAGTTTTTCTTCACCGACACTTTCAACTCTTTTAGTGCTACGAGCCTTTTTTTCTTTTTTTTTTTTTTTTTTGTATGCAATTTCTTTAAATTGATAGCAACTATTGGCACTCATACACACTTACTGTAGCATTATCTTTGCTCTCACTGAAAGATGTTTTCTCCATTGTATGCACTGGATACTGGTTACAATAACTGAACTACGAAACGTCAACAGCGCTAGTAGTGTTTCTATTTTTATCATTTTTTGTAAAAATTAAATATAGTCGTTTTTTTTATCGGTACAAAATTTCACTCGAACTTTATATAGCGTTTGTTTTCCATTTTGCAATTTGATTACACGGCATTCACTGAAGTTTTATAGCTTCCAATGACACAAATTCATTGTTTCCGTTGTAAAAATTGAAAGTAAGAAATGAAAGATTTTTTTTTTCTCATTACTTGCATATTTTATGCTTGAAATTTTCACTGTAGTAAAGCATCGTTTATAATTCTTTTCTAGGGACTAACGTGAAACGAAGTATAATCGGAAAATTAATAAATCGATTTAATTTTTACAAGTTTAACCCTTTTGATGTAAATTTATACACATATAACATCTGTAAGGTTCTAATAAAGTTTTTTTTTTATGTAACTAATATAAATTAGTCTGTAATATTTTTATACTAATGACATTAATTGAATTAAAGAAAAAAGTTTCATGTGAAATAAATCGTGTCTAAATTAGGCATCTTAAATACGTATTACACTTAGCATCACTCCATTTATTAATGTAATTTTATAACGAATGTGCGTTAATTTACTAACTGACATTTAAATTAAAAATTATTTGATAGTCGTCTGAATTGCTGATTCCCTTTTCACAATGGTTACAACATTATGAGTTGAATTAATTTCATGATAATATGTTTCACTAGTGCTTTGACGAATGAAATAAGTCCCCCCCCCCCCTCCATCCCTCCATCATTTGACATTTCAAACCTGAGAGGATTGTTTTTTGAACAAAAACCAAGAAAGATAAGCGAAAAGAATTGCTTCGAATTTCATGGAGGGGAAAATGACGAATAATCGATATTTCATGACGTGCAATTTTGCATCAGATTAAATAGGAATGAATCGGGACATAATGAAAACGATGCGTAGATGTAAAATACATATAATCAAGAGACGTATAAACTAAGGGTGGGGATGCGGGATGTGCCGATTAATCGGCCATTTCACCGATTATTTATAATCGGCCAAATTTTGCCGATTGAGCTGCAAAAAAAAAAATTAAAAAAAAAAAGAGTTTGACAACAAGACACTACGATGAATAAATTTATTAACAATAAACAAATGTAGTTTTCAGCAGATGTACCATGTAGGCAGATATAGCAGCTATAACATGTTGAACGAAATTGTAAATATATATATATATATGTATGTAATAGTTCAGAAACTCACAGCCGATATACAAACGACACTATTATATGAATAACTAAGTTCCAGGACTTTTAAATAGGAATTTAAAAAGTAGAGTTCTTCTCACTTTATTCAGAATCTGCAAAATTTTGCCGATTAACCAGCGGAAAAAAAAAATTTTTTTAATAAAATTACATTACAATGAATTGAACAAGAAACTATGATGAATAAACGTATATACAATAAATAAATAATATTCTGCAAGCTAAGTATAACATGTTTTATCATGCACATAATTTATTATTATTATTATTATTAATTATTGTTATTATTATTATTTTTATTATTATTATTAATTATTGTTATTATTATTATTGTCAATTACTGTTATTGTTATCATTAATAATAATAATTATTATTATTGTTATCGTTATTATTATCAATTACTATTATTGCTATTATTATTATTATTATTATTACTATAAGAATTCTCACAAACTAATGTTTGAAGAAAATATGTAAATAAGTTAAATTTATTTTTTCTATTTTTAATAAATATATATTTTGTACAATATTGAGGCATTTTTTATACGATATTTTTGTTTTGACGATACTTTTCTCTTTTTGCGTAGTGCTTTTAGATAACCGTATTATTTTCATAAAAATAAAAGTTTTGGATTAAATGACTACTAATACTCAAAAAACAAATTTAAATAAAAAGTGCTCCTAAATCAGCCTTCTGACCACAGCCAACTCTGTTTTTTTTTTTTTTTTTTAATAATTTTCATCTCAATTTAACGTACTAATAAGTAACTCAAGCTAACGTACAAGTTAACGTATAACTTAAATAACAATAATATGAAAATTGGATCAAAGAAATTGGATGAAATTTTGATATTACTTTGAAAAATTAGGAAAGATGGAGAAAAATTAATCGTCTGTCAGAATTAACATTGATGGAGAAATTGGTAGTTTTTAGAAACAGTAATCGTCATGATGATTACTCGGTTGTGCCGATTATTGGCCGATTAATCGGTAATCGGCCAATTTTCTTATCGCACATCTCTAGTCTAAACGATGTTTCCTTGTATATATCTTCTATTTTTTCCAAATCTTAACTGGAAAATCGTTCAGACGCGGCCGGAAATGGAATAACAAGTGGGAAATAGGCGTTAAATTTTCAAGATCAATTTGTCAGTGGGAAGGAATCTGTGAGTGAATTGGAAGCGATTGTAAACTATCACCTGCAACATGTTGAAAGAAAGCAATAACTAATCAGTCGGGTAAAGAACGATGACCTGTGAAGGTGTTAAACAACCTATAAAACTGTGCGGAGAAAGCCTCCTGCGAAGCTCAAATATCCCGCTCTGTCACTTGGGTACGGTGCCACTTGGACTGACAAACCCCCCACAGCGATAATACATTGCCGTACCCCCCTCCTGGGGAGAAATCGGGGCTGAAAATCGTAGGATCGCTTGCACATATTTTGTTCGAACGCCGTTGGGGGTCCTATTTCATTGACAAAGCTTCGATAAATCAACTCCACTTGTATGTCTTCATCTACAACAAATGGGCAGAATCGTTACTTGAGCGTTTGACAACTGAATTCGGAGCCGAGTTTTGAATATATTATGGCATAAATGTACGCATAAACTTCTCGAATATGATAAACAATTTATCTTCCAGGGTTAGAAATACATAATTTCACGATTTGAGTCATTTAAAGCAATTGCGGATGTATTTTAGAGGAGCAAAAACATTTTCTTAATTTTCTTTTCTTTTTTTTAAAGTATATTTTTCTCTAAAAAGATTTTTGCGTTAAAGAGAGACAATTCCCAAAACACGAGTTGAATTTCTTTACATTCAGTGATGTTAAATGTTCACAAAAGTTCTTATGTTAAAAAAAAGTTGGAATATTACTACTTCAAGTGCGTTGTTATGATTCCAACTAAGCTTTGATTAAAATGCTTGAATATTGAAGTTTTCTTTTATTTAGTCTGTAACCGTAATATTATTTCTTAACCAAATTGGGTAAAAACAACTTACTTTAACAAAACTCGAAAACTGACAAATACTTACAGTTGATGTATTATGGTGAGTAGCTGCTTCGGTTATTTCCTTTGAAAAATAAATTGAGATGTTGTAATCTCGTTTACATTGACCGGCAAACTCTTTGACCTCGAAAGTAAAAATTTAACTGTGGGGAAGGTCCCTGGACCGTTTTTCGCTAATATCTTTTGCTCTACTCGTCGGAATGCAATGAAATTCGGTACATTGTTAAAAATTTTCCGGAAAATTTACGGTAATTGTTACTGGCATCCATGTTGCCAGTAACTATTACCGTAAAAATCAAATGTTACTGTAAAATTTTACGGCTTCTTCGGTAGACCACAGCAACCAATTGGCGCTGGGATCGCTTATTTCTCTGGTATAAATTACCGTAAAAATCAGCGATGCGTTAGTCCGCCATTTTACAGTAACAATTACCAGAAAATCTTCCTGAATTTGAACAGTGTACCCTAGCTGCTTTTGGCATTTAAAATTCATTTATGTAGTTAAAAAAAAGGAATCTCATTCGAAAATTCAGATTTTGTGTTCATTTTACTTTGTATATGGTCACTTATCAAAATTTCATAGACGTAGTTTTTAAGAAAACTTTAATCCATGTCAGATGACTCCTTTCTTTCTTTCCCAGCGCGTATAACAGCCGAAAAATTAAGAGTTTCATTTTTTCCCCGACTGCACCCACCTTTGGATTCCTTAATAAGTTTTTAAAAATGGGCACAATCGTAGATGATTTTCTTAATGATTTTCATTCAGATTTTGGAACAACTCAGGAACCAAAGATTATTTAAGTGGGGCAGATGCCGCTGCGCCCCTGCCAACGCTACCCCACTGCTCATAGGAAGGTAGTCATAACGAAGCATAATACATAGTTTCTGTTTATTTTTACTTCTCCTTTTACAAAAAAGGAAGTATTGTCTTCGCGAAAAAAATTTCACTCAAAAATCGGCCTTAATTTCCATTTTGCTCAACCCTGTATGAATGTTGAGTTTTTTTTCAACACGAGCACACGTGGATAAGTGCCTAAGAACGTGGAGACCCACGAAATATCCATTTTGACAATCCCCGAGTTAATTACAACGCGTTTTCTTGTGACGTGCGTATATACGTATGTGCGTATGTGCTTATGTATGTCGCATAACTCAAGAACGGTATGTCTTAGAAAGTTGAAAATTGGTATGTAGATTCCTAGTGGAGTCTAGTTGTGCACTTCCCCTTTTGGTTGCAATCGGGTGTTTCTAAAGAGGGCTTTTGCCCCTTTTTGGGGGGAAATCATTGTTAATTTCGATGCAAACTCAAGTGGTGTTATAATTTGGCGGACACTTGGCGATATATCGCCAGTCTTTTGGTCACCAAGTTTTGTCGCCAACTTGGCGACAACTTTGGCGACTTAAATTTTTTTTTTTTTTTTTTAAATCTGGTTTTAATTTGGCCACTGTTGGTGATATTTAGAGAGTTAAGTATTGAATCACATTAAAATTGCCAATAATGGGGAAATAACATTAAGTTGGCGTAAAAGGAAGTCACGTGATGCACACATCAGCTCGTTTAAATCTGTTCATTAGATTTTAGTATTAACAACTAGGTACTTATTTAATTTTAATTAATTAATAATATTTTTATTCCCCCACCCCTAGGCAACCAAAAATTCCACTATTTATTTAACGCGTAGGAAGAAGAATGCTCCATACTGACAGGGTATAAAAATTTTATCTCCCATTTGAACTTTCGAATTACTTTTCACGGAAATAATTCCATGCTAAGAGATTGCGACACTCATCAACATAATGTTACAAAATCAGAGTCAACGGTAACGATCTTCTTTGATTATGGATCGGTTTCTGGACTTCCTGTATGCTTTACTGGAACTAGTGTGACGTGCAATTGCAATTTATTAGTTTGATCCATAATTTTTGCAATAAGATCGAAAAAAAATGCTCTCATTTCATTTCTTATACACATTTATTAATAAAGTTTTATACATTTATATTCTGTCCAATATTCTGTATTCGCCTTTTTTTCATTTAAAAAACTCTCGACCTATTTGGCCTCCCTAAACAAAAATGTGCATTTCAGAAAGTTAGTGAGTAAGTTTCACAAAAGAAAATTTTAGCTTTGAGTGCTATCTTTTTATGCACACCTTTTAAATGTTTGTTTCGGTGCCTTTCAATTATTTACTGCACTTAAAATATTTTGTAAAAAGTAGATTGACAGTAGAATTTCATTATACTGCTCTCTTTATCCGCGGCCACACTTTCAAAAAAAAATTTTTTTTTTTGGCGATGATTAACTCAATGCACACATTTTACAATACACACATTTTTGGATGCACAAATTTTAATTTAATAAGTGTGAAAATCTGTCTCGACTTTCGTATTTCTTTTCCCCCCTCCCTTCCATTGATATCAAAACTTTGAAGTTTACCAACGCCCGACTAGGTGAAACAGATCTACAATACAAATTGATTTTTAAATCCACACTACTTACTAGTTTAGACCTATACTATTTGACGCACAAAATGAGTGATCAACCTAGTCCTGTTCCACCCCTCCTCCCTCCCCCGCCCCCGCTCTGTTTGATTTTTTTCAGTTGATCTGTTTGCACGATTAGCTCGCATTTGTGTGTGATCCGGTTCAATATTGAGCAACCCTTGTTTACTTTTACGTGGATTTTTTATGTGCACTATTATCATTTTTAGCTATAGTAGTTTAAATGTATGCAAGTGTTATTGATTATAGCTATTGCATACAATGTTCTCGTTTTTTACTTATTGTATCCACGGAATTCGTTTATTCGCGGTTACCGTGACGCCCTATTCCGCGGATAATCAGGAGTTTTCTTTATGTTTCTTAAAAATAAGATTTTTCGATTTTATCCTTTTTATGTATTTAAAATTATTGTTCGAAAAGTTTTTTTTTCTTTCGAGAGTGCTAATATGGAGGTATTCAAGAGGGTGCACTATGATATAGGCCGCTGGGTCAATCTGCACCTGGCTCCACTTCATAAGAATTAATTGCAAACAGTTAACATCTATATATATATAAATGAATGTTTGTCTGTATGTCATCCATGAACTCAAAAACTACCCGGCAGATTTGGCTGAAACTTTCACCGTTTGTTATTTTTGGTACTGGGAATGTTTATAGACCAGTTCGAAAAAAATTCGATCGATAGTTCCTTTTTTATTCCAATTTAAGTCACAATCCATTGGATAAATACGAATAAAATTATCGGCTGCAGAAATTAATTCGCGTGAAAGATCTCATTGATAAGAAGTTAGCTGTTGCCATTTTTCTTGAGTTTGAACAAATAAATTCTTTCTTTATTGTTTTATGGCTTTTCATGCAGCGGGGGGATTTAAAACTTTTTCTATTTGATATTTTTAGCGATTGATTGATCTTGCAAACTGCGTGAGTACAAAATTTGAGTATAGTCACGGCTTCACTTGATACCTGGACCGATTATTATGAAAATTGCTATATATATATGTATTTTTCCACGGAGAAGTTGCATAATATGTTCATTGAAACCACTCGCCACCAGGTGGCACTGCAGAGTAGCAACTTCTGCCCCGTTCAACCGATTGTCATGAAAATCAGTATAATGATGTATTTTTTTGTTGGCGTAGCAACGCGCGTCGGGTACAGCTAGTATTTTATAAAATGGTCATTCAATTTGGTGGCAAATCCTAACATAATATTCATCATAAAGAAGACATTTTTAAAACGTTTTTTGTCAAGTTTTCAGAAGGTAAAGCAGTCCCGTTCTTCAATTGCTTTTTTATGTCCCGCATGTGCTCTGAATTTTGTAATGAAATCCTTGCGCATCCGCAAAAGCAAGTCGAATTTGATTTATGCGAAAAAGTAAGCATGTGTCGAATAGCCCCACAGAGTAAAAATCAAGTTCCTCGATGGCAGTTCTGCTCGGCCGAATCCTTTTTATCCATCTGTCACATGCAATTGGTGCAGCAGGTGGAAAATGTAGATCGCGGAGCAATCTATTTCTTGACAAAAGAAAAAGACTTGCTTTTGACAAGTACCTTTCAATTGAGCTTGAAGAGCTACTGCCATTATATAATTACTCCCACAAACTCTGGATCGAGGCAGGAAGCGAAGGTTTTTTTCCCTCTAGCAGGGATGGTGGGAATAACGCAATTAAATTCAACTCATTGTTTGAACAGACAACTGAAGACTTAGTTTGGAAGTGTGAACAATTTTCCAGAGACGGCCCGGAAAAAGCACTTCAAGACGCTTGCAGAACAGTAAAAGGCTGTTTTTGTTTTTTAGTTTATTGTTACTTTTTAAATTTTTATTATGGTTATTACGATTCAAAAGTGTGAAGGACTTTGACCTGGGACACAGGAAATCGATTACAAAATGCAAAATTAAGAAAATGCTAAAAAGGGCTTACATCAACAGCTGCTGAGTCTTGTTATTTGACTATTATGCCTTTTTACTTTCATTTTGCTGCATCTCTTACACTAAGAAAAACATAAAGTTTTGATATATGTGTGTATGCATACATATCTGTCTGTCTGTGATTCGCCAAGAGCGAATATAGTTCGGTCCGTTCTTATGAAATTTAGCCCAACATTAGTTTGGAGCATGAGGGTGTGCATTACCTCGAATCATTTTTTTTAATTAAAATCTATCCACCTCGAATCATTTATTATGGTTATTACGATTCAAAAGTGTGAAGGACTTTGACCTGGGACACAGGAAATCGATTACAAAATGCAAAATTAAGAAAATGCTAAAAAGGGCTTACATCAACAGCTGCTGAGTCTTTACTGTTATTTGACTATTATGCCTTTTTACTTTCATTTTGCTGCATCTCTTACACTAAGAAAAACATAAAGTTTTGATATATGTGCGTATGCATACATATCTGTCTGTCTGTGATTCGCCAAGAGCGAATACAGTTCGGTCCATCCTTATGAAATTTAGACCAACATTGGTTTGGAGCATGAGGGTGTGCACCACCTCGAATCGTTTTTTTTTCTAAATTCAATATCAGTCTTTTTTTAAATCAAAGTTTAAACCATTAAATTTCGTAAAATTGCTTTTGAATGCGAATGAGTCACCGAACCGTTTTGAATTTGATACCATTATAGAAAGAAAATGCAAAGAAAAAAAGCAGGCGGCTTTCCCATCGCGCCAAAAAATTATAGCATTGTTAAGTCAATGAACCTTGATTTTAAATTGGATTTTTTCTTTTTTTTTTTTTTTTTTTGGTCGTCTGCGAGAAACATTAATCGTGAAAAAATACCAATGTTTCCCAAGTTACATATCGTCTGCTTTTTATTTTATCTCAGTTTTAATGGAGTTGTACTTCCGGGTAAATAATTGAAATGTAATATAAATGCAAAGCGCCATTGCAAAACTTATTCTAAGATGGTATGTTTCGGAAAAAATGTATCATTTCACTTTTTTAACAGGTTTTGCGTCCCACTTAAAAAAAAAAAAAAAAAAAAAAAAAAAAACCTTTTTTGCATAGCTACTTCTGGTTTATTAGAGATGAAATAACGCGAGATACAAGATCGCCCGTGTGAGACACGGATCTATATAAATTTGCAGGTAACTTTTGCTCGTATTAGACACGGGCAAATGCGTTTGTTTATGCACTTGCAAGTCGCAATAAAATGATAGATCGTAATTTACAGCAAAAACTGTTGTACAATATTATTTTCTACATAGCAAGCTATTTTATTGTCACCTATTAGTTCCATTAAATGAAGGGTGTTTTATAAAGTAATCGGTTCTTCATGCAGTCAACAAAAATATTTTGCCTGAAGATGCAGTGTCTGTCGTGCGAAAATGCTTTACCGAGTAGCAAAAGATTAAAAAATAAATACATAAATAATAAAATAAAGACGTATTAGGGTTAGCGACCAGTGAAGAAACAGGTTGTAATTCGTGTAATAAGTGTTTCTTACCATGATATGGCAACAGTATCGTATATCTTTCTTCGATAAAATTCCAAAAAAAAGGACTAGAAAATATTTTGTGTTGATCCACCAATGCAAACGTTCATTCACTAGGTTGCTGCACTATTTAAAAAAAAAAAAACCTGAAGTAAAACTACTAAAGCACTCCTAGTTTTTTTGGTTTTCCCTTAATAAATCAATAAACATGTTTTCAAAGTTATGTGCCAAATGTTGCTTTTTTACCGATAAATTTCTAAAAAAGAAATTGTGCTGAAATATTTGTTCTCTAAACATAACCCACATTGATATAAGTGTAAACGAAACTTTTGGCTTTTAAAACTAGCGACCTAATGTCAATTTTTTTTAAAAAATCGGCTATCTGAAAAAATCCCAATAACTCATCATGGTAAACGAGATTTTTTCAAAAGACTCTTTAATCAGTTGGAATAAAAATTTCTTTCTGAAAGAAAACTGATTTTTAAGAATTGCCGAAACACAATAAATAGTTTGCTATTTTCAATCGAAATTTTATAAAATATTGAGGATTAAAAATATAAGAATGTATAAGGAAAATAAAATGTATTTTAATGTCCTCTTTAATATTACTTTCCTTAAGAATTAAGAAAGAAAAAAAATCTTGAAGAATTGGATTAGTTGATCAACCACAAGCGTAAAAAGATTTGAGAATGTTTGAACCCTAACCTAACTTGATCGGAGAGGGAGCACGTGAATGGAGTCTGAAAGAGGATTGAAGCACGTGCTTTTGTTTGTCATCAAAAGGTGTGTTTGAGGCCATTATCCTCCGATAATTTGATAATGCTGTCGATCACTTTTCTAACGACACAGACACCTTCCTCGGAAATTGCAGTCCGGCATTGGTTGCTTAGCAATTAAGTGCCCACTTTTACAACATAAACAAGCCACGTGGTTGACGAGAATCGTGAATTATTCATATTTTGCTGAGGAATTATAGTTCGTCAGCGAACGGCTTTATGAAGTGGAGTAATTATCCAGTTAGATTGGGAATCAAGTCTTGCGTGGCCACTCAACGATCTCAATTCAATGAGCGACTACTTAACCGTTTAAACCGCTGCAACTTTAAGGAGCAGAGGGGATAATTGCTAGTTTAAGTGTTTCTAATTGTGTGCGATGCTCGTTCCAGAATTCTTCTCCCTTTTCTAATTGGGATTTGTCTGCCAGATCCTAAATTCACTCTTCGCTCGAGTCACTTTTATGAATGAATGAAATCCCTTTCCCTTTTTTCATTACTCACGACAATCTTTTCTACTACACGATACGCTAGTGCGCCGCCGCTTCCCCGTTTTTCGCCATGGACTTGATCTGTATCATGCTTATCTTCTGGAATCGAATCAAATACTTTATTTCGGATGAGAAAAAGACCTTTAAATGATTGTGTTACTTTTAACCGAAAGCATATGCTCACAGAATGCATCCATGAGTGGTATCATCTCATTGGAAATAGGTAACTCTTTATCTAAGAATTATATTAACAGCAACTTTAAAAAGCACAAATTTGAAAAAAAAAAAAGAAATAAAAAAATAAAAATTAATTTGAATTTCGACATCTGGAATTCAAATTATGTTTTCCGCAATCACGAGTGTGTGTGTATATGTAAGCGTGTGTGTTTGTGTATGTAAGCGTGTGTGTTTGTGTCTGTGTGCAGGTATGAGTGTGTGGGTAGTTGTGTGTATATGTAAGCGTGTGTTTTTGTGTATGTAGGCGTGTGTGTTTTTGTGTATGTAGGCGTGTGTGTTTGTGTCTGTGTGCAGGTATGAGTGTGTGGGTAGTTGTGTGTATGAGTGTTTGTGCTGGGGAGGGGGGGAATGTGTATGTGTGTGTAGACATGTGTTTGCGTCTGTGTGCAAACATGAGTGTGTGGGTAGTTGTGTGTAGGTGTGTGTGTGTATGTGTAGGTGTCTGTATGTATGCGTGTGTACGTGTTTGTGTATGTGTGTAGATGTATGAATGTGTGTGTATGTGTAGGTGTCTGTATGTATGCGTGTGTACGTGTTTGTGTATGTGTGTAGATGTATGAATGTGTGTGTATGTGTTTGTTTGTACGTGCGTGTATGTATGCGTGTAAGTGTAGGATATTGACGCAACCTGGAGACGGCTTTCGTTGTAGGAGCAGCATCGGAGGAGCCGGTCAACGGTGATGCTGCAGAGGATGCTGGCGGGAAAATAAAATGATAGCACATCAAAACAGTCAAGTGAGAAAAATAAACAATCGTGATTGCTCAAAAAAAAAAAAAAAAAAGAAAAAAAAAACATATTTCGGGGTCACACGGAATTCCTTATTAAGTACAAAACAGTGTGAGCTTAACTATGTTTAAGGACATCTGAATATATATCGCCCGTTTGGAAGAAGAGTGCCACAATACGAAATTTTAAATTTTTTTTCCCACTTAAACGGTTTCAAATGACGTTATCTTTGAGAAATAATGACAGTTTTTTGTTCGTATATTAACCACTGGGGAGCACAGCAAACTTACTTTTCTTAATGCAAATTGCCTGAAGAGTTCAACTTCCAACGCTTCTCCTGTAAAATTTCATTTCTTCGTCTTCCAAATGAGTGATATGTTTTGTCATTTACTCTTTTTATTGAATGTTTTTACACCCACAAACTCACATTTTTTTCAAGTTACACCCATAAGCAGTTCCTGTTTTACTGAAAGAGTTGTTTATTTTTACTTTTTTGCACAAAATTATTTTACTTATAAAAATATTCATTTATGATTTATGCAGTTACATCAAGTAAAATATTTAAAATATTTTTATTTTCGAGATTAACATTGTTACATAAGTTCCTTTTTGGATTATTTCAAGTTTTAAAGTGTGGTATTGACAAAACATTCAGGAGAAAGTCAGAACCGTCGAAAAGTCCCCGTCCCAACCGGGATAAAAAAATTTTAATATTTTTTCTTTTTTTTTGCTCACATGTGCTATGAACTTAGCTCCCGCAGAGTTGCTACTGCATACCTTAAACATAATTTAAAATATATCAGGATTTCAGTATTATATTTTTCAGAAGTTTTTAAACGCACTTTGAGTGTTGCACACCAAAAGCGAGTCAACCGGGGAAATACGTTCCGTAGGGATACTACTACGTTTGGCCGATAAAATATAATTTAATGAGTTTGGAAAGAAGTTCTGAGCTGAAGTATCTATATTTTTCAAAAATTCTTAAATCTATTTTGGAGTCATCCCCAGAAGAGTGTCACCTCGAGCAAAGGCATAACTCCCCCTCCTCTCCCTGCCTTGGTGATGCTTCTGCGTTTGGTAAATTAAATGCAATTAATATATTGGAGAACATTTTCACAATTGAATATTTGTATTTTTCAAAAAAATTAGCTAATCTATTTTGGGTGCATACCTTAGACGAATATTCCAGAGCTTACCGCCCCCCATAGTGACGCTAATGTATATACATGGCCATTCAGAATTCATCATCAATATTTGGTAGGAAGGCAGAGAAGTGGAAAAGACGGATAGGTAACGTAGGTAGAGATGAAAACAGAATCGGAAAAAAACGGAAAATTTCATAAAAAAACGTTTTTTTCCCGAAGGGTCTAATTTTCACTCCGGTCGGAAAAATTGAAAAATTTATTTTTTCAACTTTTCTGGAAGTTTTAATTGAAATTTTCATCAAAATGTGATGAAACTAGAAATTTCTCATACTTAAATTATGATGCTATTTCCTTATCCCCCCACCCCTTCCTTGAACGTTAAAATATAGTCTAACTTAGATAATGCAAGTAGTTGTATGATTATATAATTTGCATACAGATCAAAAAACATTTAATACTTTTTGCACAAAGAAAGAAAATTTTTTCACAAAATTACCTTAATAATATCAATTAGGGAACCGCTATAGGTGAGAGCATATTTATATCTATTAGGACTGGGCGATGTAGGAATTTCTATATCGGGATGCATCGCCAAACTTACACCACGATATAAGTATTATTTTTTTTAATTTTTTGTATTAGCTTTACTTATAACTGCTTGTTTAAACTTAAAATTTTACGTAATATATTCAAGATGAAAAAAAAAATTTGTTACGCCCGATACTACGAGCAGATTCAAAATAAGAAATTCTCAAAAAAAAAAAAAAAAAAGCATTGAAAGTGCAAGATAGCAGAAAATATTACAGACATGTGTTTTGAGATTACAATGAACCTATTTTTTCAATGCAAAAAGATGTGAGCTTATGGAAAAAGTCTCATCTGCTTGCATTTAAAAAGAGGTTCCTCGAATCACCAAAATACGTGTGTTTTTGTGAATCATTATAAGATAAGCTTTGTTTATATCAATGTATTTTCCGTATGGCATTTCCTACAAGTTTTGAGAAAAATGGAGGTCTTGGTTACCTGATAGACTGGCTTAGTTACCTGATAATTCCACACACTGAACCTTCTTTAACAAAACCAATATCCTTAGTGAAGAACTTATTTTCCTTCTTCATTTGAAAAACAAGCATAACTTTAATCACAGAACTATGTTTCTGCTGACTGTGTGAACCAAATGTATAACTGCCGTGCTAAGCACAAAGATGGAATCTACAGTTAAACTCAAACAGAGATATTACGTTTTTAAGTTTGGCTCATCCATATTTTTGATTCAGATGTTTTTTTTTTCTTTTTTCAGAATTTTTTAAAAAATAGTTCCTGATCAAATGACCCTAAAACATTTTGGGTGGTGGTGATACACAACATGGTGATTTTGACCAAACTTTTATTGCGAAAAAATTTTCCTAATGCTCATAGTAAAAAAAATCCTTTCCTATTTTTTATATATGTTTCCAATCTATACATATGTATTTCCATTAGTTATAAAATCTTTATTTTTTTAAATGCTTAAATTTCCTATTATTAAATCTAATATATAAAAAACTCGTATCACGGTGCTTGTGTTTGTACTTCTCCGAAACGACTCGACTGATTAAAAAAATTTTTTTTTATGTATTTGGTAGTAATGTTAAGTGTATTGATAGGTATGAGAACAGGTCGTAAAGTATCTTTCATACCGCTAGGTAAGTAGGAATTCCATATCCAGAAATTTTTTTAGCTTCCAAATGTGTCAAAATGACGCTACGCTCCGATAAAACATCGAAAAACTCTCGATGATTTGAAATTTTTATTTGTTGCCATCTTCTATTTCTTAACAAATGAGGCAGTGAGAAGCAAAGGAATGTAAGTGGACATTTTCAAGTTTTGAGTAAAACGCGTTTCACGATAACTTCCTAGGTAGGCTTTCATTGAAATTTTTCTAAATCATGCTGTACAGCAGCAACTACGAGGGCTACAAATACCATCTCTTGCCCAAAGACAGAGGAGAGGTTCACCTACTATTTGTACTCGTTATCTCTATTTTTTTAATTTTGTCACTTACATCCCTTTGCTTTTCACTGCCTCAAATAAAATGTTTGAAATTAATTTAAGCAAGGCTTTTACAATGATTTTTAATTTCACTCTTTGATTCTTTTGCTTGGGTATTTTGATAGATGTCAAATTCAAGATTGAAAAATTGGGGTATGGGGGTAGGACTAAAAATTTTGGAACAAAGGTACTTTTTTGATGGCAAGTTAAATATATATATAAGAGAAAAAAGAAAAAAAGAAGAGAAAAGAGAAAAAAGGTGTCGAAAAATTAGAGAGAAAAATCTGGATTGGGAGACATCCTAAATAAACCCGTAGCAGCAGTGCAAGTAACTTCGGTGGGACAAGGTCGATCTATTTTTTTTTTTTTTTTTTTGGATGCACCAGGTAGAATTAGTAAAATATTTCTCATTTCGCTATTTCTCACCGAAATACAATCTAATAATGGCATCGCATAGGCCGTTGCATCATTTAGTACTGCAGCAAGACGCAGTATGCACAATTAGGAAACAATCATCTATGGCCATGGTACTGAAGCAATGTAAAGTTATTATCTGGGATGAATGCACTATGGCACACAAACATTCTCTTGAGGCGTTGAACAGAATACTGAAATATATAAAAAAACGACAAACTATTCGTCGGCACTCTCTTAAACCTTTCAGAATATTTCAGACAAACATTTCCGGTCACTCCACGTTCAACGTATACTGATGAGATTAACCCTTGCTTGAAATCAGCACCACTGTACCGTAATGCTGAAAAAGTCCAGCTAAAAATATACAAATGCGTCCAAATGCTGCAAGATCTATCTTCTGACACATTTTCGGACCAATGATTAGAAATCGAAGATGGAAAAGTTGCTATCTATGAAAATACTGGATGTTTAAAATTGCCCACTAATTTCTGCACCATCGTTGATTCGCAAATTGCTCTCATTGACCACAGATTTTCAATCGACCAAATTTTATTAAAATTGAGCCCAGTAGTTCTTGAAAAAAGAGACCAAATCTGAGAATTCTCTTCATTTTGCACACTTGTGCATCGATAGTGGTCTAAAAAATTATTCCTTTTTATTATTTTTTTTTATTTTTACAGCTAGTTCTGATATAATAAGGTAGTCTATTTTAAAACTAATGTAAAAACAAAATTAAAAGCTTTGTACCATTAGGGATAATGTGATAACTACCAATTTGCTTCCTTCGTAATTTACTAGAATCCAAGGTTACAAATAAAAAATCAGTCAGCTTTCTTCAAAATTGTATTTTTTGAAACTTGTTTGACTAATGTGGTAGTTAGCTCATTTAACCCAACAGGTAGCTTAGCTCTTTTCACTACCCAAGCGACGATCTACTATATATGAGTTCTTCGATAATTTTTAGTTTATTTAACTTCATTCCTCACTTTATTCTGGAATGGTCATATGTTGCAAAGATACGATATTTTAAATGAAAGTGATCAGAAATTGGACTACAGTTTCTAACCAAAATATCTGCTCTTCTCGCAATCTCATTCCGCAAGAAAGTCCAATGCGCGATTATGTATATACTATTATTTCTAAATTTAAGTTATTTTCTGAAGGACTCAAATTTAGACAAGAGTTTTTCTTTTTCATTGATTTTTATTATCTTGATCTGCTTTATGGCTATTTAAGTTATTTTGACACTGATTTCAGTGAAAAAAGACAAAAATAATATTTCTCTGTTTCAATGATCACGAAGGACTAAACATTTTCGATTCAATTGGCAATCAGCAATTCGTTTTTAAAATAAAAAGAGTAGCATATCTTGCTTAGGATGAAAGTGAGAAGACGCGAGTGAGACGGAAATGATCTAGTCGCAGAAAAAGTATGAAAATAAGTGAAATGTGCAATAACAACTGTAAAAGCTCTTTCCACTTACGCAGTCCGAATTCATAATTGGTAATAAATTCTTCAGCTTAGGAAAATGATTATTAATTCTTCAGAATGCTCATGATAATATTAAAGGAAAGTTCTGTACAAAGGTTTTGTTATTTATTCCTGCAAGAATCGCCATTACTAGCATACGCGGGCATCCATACTTGCCTATAGCGCATGTGAATGTACACAACTAGACATACTTTCAAATCTTCGCAGTAAAAATAGTATAACTTTTACACTCATCTTAACCAGTTTTTAGGGAAAAACTTTCACTTAAACCAGTGTTTAGTGATTAATTTAAAACCTTCTCATCAATTAATTCAGATTTAAATGTCTAGTAAATATGGTTTTGAACTTCTTTGCTGTCAATTCAAATGAATTTTGAGAGATAAATTTAGGCAATAACGACAAAAAAGAGTGCTATACTTTGTGTTCGTTCCGATTTTTATGCTTCTCGTTTCTTTTGCAAATATTTTTATCAGCAATTTCTTCAAAGACCAACAATTTTGGATGGTTTGGTTGAATTTTACACACACACAAAAAAAAAAAAAAAAAAACTTTCGGGAATTGACCTAAAATGAACTGTCATAACATTCTTAATAGTGTTTGCTAAAATTCTTATGACAAATTAGCTGACTTTTTTGTAATCGCTGTTAGAAATAACTGAGACATTGCTGAAATATGGTTCCTTATAAATCGACTTAAAAATTTGGAAGCACTTTTAAGAGGCAAAAGAAAAAATACAACATTTAATCGCAGTAACTTGGAGATTTGCGTGATTTAACGTAGTAATATTTTCTTTTACTTTCAGTCCAAAGGTATTTCTTTACTTCTTTTGAGAGGTGGTTTAAAGAAAAATCCATGTAACAAATCAGTATCGATCGAAAACTGAAAGATTGCAGAGCATAATGCAACAAAAAAAAAAAAAATAAAATAAATAAATAAATAAATAAATAAATAAAATTAAAAAAGGGAAAGTCGAAATTTTGCTCGATTTTGGAGATTTTAAAGCGTACTTGGGTTCACCTTCTTAAATGAATGCATATTACAATAGGGTACCAAATGTTTTAATGCCGCAATTGGAGCATATGAAAACGGGGATGAATGTTTGTAACGAAACCTGAAACTAATACTTAAAAATATAGACATTTTTAAATATTGTGAATAATGTATTAACGTTTTACATTCCTTTTGAAAGTATCCTCTATATTAAATAATAAAATAAAATTTGAAATGGAAACTCTGGATTTAAAATGTAAGATATTTTAAATTTTTCTATTTAATTGATTATGTGCTATAAGAGCTTTGAAGGAATTAATAGTAAAACATTTTAATCAAAAACTAATGAAAAGTAATGTATTGAATGCTTTAATGAATAATAAAATCAGTGGCATTGAAGCAAAAAAAAATGCATAGAAGTATTTTTGGGTTGCAAGAAACCTCTTTTTCTGTGATGAAAAAATCATTCCATGGAATCGCGAAGCACGAGTATGCAATACTTTTTCAAGTTTTGTGCTTTAATAACACTGACTTTATCATGTATAGTTTCTTCTTGTTTTCCTTATTTGAAATGAGTCAATAAAAATTTTGGCAATAATTTTAAATAGATGAGGATTAAACTTCCTAAAACGTAGTCCTCGCGAGCTGTATTTAACTGAAGGTGTCTCCACAAAATGAGCTCGCCTTACCCTACATAGCCCTTTAATGAATGAAACTCTTGGCAAGAGCAGCATCTTACTAGGCGATGGAGAAAAAGGTGAAATCGAGAGGCTCGTGTAATGGCGTCTGAGAATTTTGCAGGCCAGATTCATTTAGTGGCCGCTCCGTGCCAGCAGATGATGCATGCAAAGAAGCGGTGGTGCCGCCTCCCGTCGCATTTGAATGGGGAGCAGCTTTTATTGATTTGGAAAGGTCGATAGTTCCTAATCATATGGTTGAGGAGAGGGTGCCGAAAGCGCCTCGGTAACACGAGAGATTTGCACAGGGACCATGCCACGAATGCGCCCCGAATTTTGTGATCACGTGCTTCGTCTTGATTTGGATACAAACGAAATTCGACGTGCCAAGGAGGAGTTGTCATAATGAAGCGAAATATATCACACGTGAGGATAACATTGATGGAAGAAAGTAATTAGAAAATGAAAACAAAATGATCATATTTTTCTGAAAAGTCCCAAATGGATGGGAGTTTTAGCACCTTATTATCCACCTCTAGCGTGGGTGTACGAAGCGATAGGCTAGCTTTAAGCAGCCTTGTACGATGTCATATGTCATCTCGTACCGCAATTAGTGTACACGCACCCGTAATTTGATCAAACTCGTAGGCTGTCCAATTTACCGTCTCGAGTGATTTCAGATATGCTCGATTAGTGACAAATAGGTCATCGTGCACGCAAGCGAAGATGATAATGTAGAACTACTACCCTCACGCCTTTGCTGTGTGTGACTAAGCATTGTCTTGTGAAAAATAATTCCTGGGAGCCCCGCCATGAGTGCCAACACAGGTAACTGAAACATGACACTAACACGTACCATTATACTCTCGTGGCGCTGTGGATCATTGTTAGAGGTGACCATGCTTCGTATAAGATAGCACCTCATTACATCACTTCAGCTGTGGGTGCAGTGCACCGCTAAAAGGCAGCGCAGTATTTGGGAATTCACAGCAAGTTTTCCGTAATCGTACAAAAATGTCATCATCACTCAAATTCGATATGGATCGCTAAAAACGATCAGGATCCATTCGGTTGCAGTCAAATGTCGTCGAATTCGACACTACTCCAAGTGGAGGCAACAGTGTGAATGCCCTACTATAGCATTTGCTTCTCAGCGGCACACGGCACCCACAGCCGGAGTGACGTTATGAAGTACTATCGTATACGAAACATAGTCACCCCTAATACTGATTCACAGCACCATGACAGCCTAACCAGCATTTTTAGTCATGTTTCAGTCTTGGCACTCATGGCGTAACTCCCAGGAACCATTGCTCGGAGGACAATGCTCGGTAGCACACATCAAGGGTTTCAGGAGACTTCCTCTTCCACTTTATCAATTTCTCTGGCCTGCTCAATGCCCTGATTTGTCACAAACCGAGAACAGCTAGGATCACTTGAGACAATAAATTGAACAGCCTATGAGTTCGATCGAATTAGTGGCACGTTTACAGTAAGTGTTGTACGAGATAATGTAGTACATCCTATGAGACTGCTAAGCCTCAATGCTCGACTGTATTGTCTCATACATTCACACTAGAGATATGGATGTCGAGACTGGAAGCTTCAATAATTGAGTAATTCAGCAGATTTTCTGCAGTTATCTTCAAATTTGGAAGAGATTTATAAATGTTCTGCAGATTTTTTTTAATTAGCAGTACATCTAAATTTCCCTCAAGTGAGACTTATTCGGTTCAAAACTCGATATTTTCGAAGGAAAAAGCTTACGTGATGCTTTTACAATAGTCTGTAGAAAATCTGCAGAGATATTACAGATTTCTGCAAACTTTCTTCTTTGATTTGAAGTTTTGAAGATACCTGCAAAAGATCTGCTGAATGATTCAATTACTGAAATTTAAATCGCGACAACACTATTGTTTGATCACTTTTGCTTAGAAAACCCTGTACCAATGTGTTTTTAACATTTTTATCTGTAAAAGAGGAGTTTAGGTCAATCTAACTCGGATCTTAGATCTAGAGGCTTCAAACGATACCAATATAGCGAAACTTTAATCTAGCTATAAGAATTTTTCTCGAATTAGTATCACCAAAAAGGCTCTGCTTCCGAAACTAAAAAGTCAGTATCTGAAGAAACATGTTTTTTTCAGTTATTAATTTGTTCAACCTGATTACAAATAAAGAAAGATAACTTGTTTATCGCAAATATTTTAGGAATATTCCTGTCCATAAAATCCTGAAAAATATTCCGATTTTTCATTCTAGATTCTAAATTTTTAACGTTTTTATTTAAATTTGAGGCTATCCAAAACATGCATTTTTGGGCCTTCGTTGGGTAAAAGTTGCTAGAAAATTTTTAAAGGATGAATATCAGGAACAGTGCTAATTTAAGTCCCAAATGAATTTCCCAATCACTTCCAATTAACCCCCTCCCCCCCCCCCCAAAAAAAAACTTTTTTTTTTTTCAAATACGAGTAGTAAACTTCGTCATACATGCAATCCATGACAAAAGTTTGAGGTTTTACTTTAATATATGACGCTGGAACTCTTTTTGTTGCTGCAAAATCATGTCACTAACTGCCTCAAGTTCGAATCTCAAATTTTAGAAAAATCCTGTGCGTTATAAAACATCGCAGCAGAAACATACAAAATGAAATAACGTGTTTTATGCTTATCTGTGAGCATTGACTCTTGTGTCTTAGAAAAAATGAATTTGCATCGATAAAAAAAAGCAATTTATGCTAGTCCCAAGTTTTCCTACCATGTCTGAAGCGCAATCTTCCGGAATGGTTATTTTAACTAGAGAACATTTATTTGGCTCCAATGGATTGCGCTGGATGAAGCCTTTTATGTGATGTATAAGTTCCAATTGAACGTTTTCACTTCAGTTGTATAGAATTACAGCTACTAAGAATTTTCCAATATTTACTTTTCTGTTTCTACGAAATGAAGGATCATGTTGGTAGCGCAAATTAAAACGCAAAATAAATTAATTTCTCAAACTATTTTTGCACAATTGAAAATAATATTTCTGCCATAAATATAATAATGCGATTTAATTTTTGAATCTTTAAATAGCGATGTTCAGCGATCAAAAATTCTGAAAATTTGTCATGACGGTAATGATCATGTCGGTAGCACATACGTAGAAACCTGTAGTAATAGAAATATGTAAAAAGAATTTTGTTACCGAACTAATGCGTGCGTTACCGATATTTTTTCACAATTTTTTTGTGTAACGAGTTTGTTGACTATGATTAAAAAGGAGTTTAATTTCTTAAAATATGCTTCTGAAACATTATTTACTAACAAAAAATTGAGTTTTCTAACAAAATTACAGTGAAGCACCGTTTATACGTTTCTCTTTTATACGTTTTTATCAATTAAACGTTTTTTAAATTGGTTCCTGCAGAGTATAATACACATTAATCTATACCTATTATACGTTTTTTTCATTTGTACACTTTTTCCATACAGTCCCTTCAAAAACGTATAAACAGTGCTTCACTGTATCTCCTTTTTTTCACCCTTTTCTTATACATAAAGGTTCAAACCTTCGTTCGTAACTCCTGCCCCAGAACTATAATTTTCTTTTAAGAAAGTAAATCTGTTAACTTGAGAAAATCCACCCCCCCCCCCCTCCAAACTCTGAATGTCTTGAGTTAGTTTTGTTTTTTAAGCTTGTTTTAAGATTTTTTTATTATTTTTATTTCAAAACAATTAACTTATGTGTTATTTCTTCCTCAATCTATTATTAATATTTCAGTTTCTAAAAATATTTGAAAATTGAAATTTTCGACGTGAGATGTTAGGATAGTATAATTCAATGGCCATCAATATAAATTAATATGTAAGTAAAAATTACATACATTTACTACATATTTATATTATATTACTCATAAAAATTATACGGGTAATGTGTCATGCCCATTATTTAAAAAATTTGTAATATTTGTCAGATCTGTAACATTCGCATCAGATCTGTAAAAGTCAAATAGCCACCCCCCCCACACAAAAAAATGGGTTTAAATGTTCACTTTGACCTTGCTCCTAGTTTTGTAAAAAATCCGTTACTGATGTGTGGTTAAACAACCCTATTAACTTTAATTTCTGAGTACCTTTAAAAATCGAAAATTTCCATGATCAAATTGGCAATTTTCCTGATATTCACCCTTATAGAAAAATCTGAAACGTAGAGTACATAATTAATGTTATTATCACTAAAAATTCTTTCAAATATCATAATCAAATCCTATTCATCTAATTAGTTACCGTTTAAAAATCCTTTTTAACTAAAAATATTTTCGGAAGTTACCCACTAGGGAGAAAATAGATTTTTAAAGCTGAAAAAAAAAGTGCGTAAATACGCTTTGTTAAGCATTTAGCGTAAATTGTAGTCCCGCTACTTGAGTTAAGCCTTGCATTGAAATGAATCAACTCCGCGCAGACGATTTTTGAACCATGCATCTTTCATTATATTTTCTTTTTATTAAGAGCACTCTAAATTGTGAAACACACATGATGTGTGATCAGTTGTCTTAAAAATAAAGTCAAATGAGGTCCTCGCAGAAATCTAGTCCAATCACCGCAGCTATCGCATACGCCTTGAATACATTCTTACATACTTCAGAATTGCTTTCATGCAACTCAATTATGAGCGTATGCGCTATTGAGTATCCAATCCATCCCCTTCTTTGCTATTTCTCATCTTTGATAGCCGTCGCTGATAAGATTACAATTGAAAATTAGCTTGAAAATTGTTGAATCAACTGTAATTCAAAGTCCCGCTAGCTTTATAAGTGTTTCAAAGAAGAGAAAGTACGTGAATATAGAATATGAGCAATAATGGCTTGAGCACATGGTCAAAACGTTTAAGATTTTGACACTGACTTTTGAGACATTTTTTGAAAATTCACTTCGATGGCAACAAAAATGGACCGGTGACTGTTAAACATAGATTAAGACTTATCTCATACATTAAAATTTTTGGCATCAGGGACCCAGATTTCTTTACACCAATCGTAAAATAAAAAAGTGTAATTTAAAAGACGCAAAGATTCTACAGAAAATATATTTCCGTTACAAGTATGAAAAAAATTCAGGAAATTTTCGTTTTAGAGTAAAATTTCAAGACGCTTACTCAACGATATATTTTGTTCAAACTTTTTTCCTATGTGAACCCGATGATACGATAATATTTCAATAGTAAACGCTTAAAATGTGACTTTGGGGGATGTTTACTCCAACTACAAAAAAAATATTTGTGTGGTTTTCATTTCAATTTACTTTTACAAATTCTTGACAGGCATTTTCTTGCTCTTGAATAATGAAGATGTGCAAACTGCTTCGAGTCAACTTTGAACGATTTAAACAATTTAAATTTTCAAGCCGATTTAAATAACGTAGAAGAAGTAAAACGGAGTAAAAATACTACAGGAGATTCACCGAAATATTTTATCAGGTGACCGTTGATTATTTTCTAAGATTAAGTGTTCAAAACGAGAACAAAAGAGTAAGTGAAGCGTGAGGTTTCAGGAAAGTCTGATGGAAATCTAACAACAGAAACACATACATACACGAAAAAAGGAAAATAAACCTTGAATGCAAATCCTCTTAGGTATAAATAAAACATTTTAAGCGATAGGGAGATAGTTGAAGTTTTTAGTGAGATAGAAAAGAAAACTATCTATCATTCTAGGCTGTGCCTAGGACTAAAATAATTTTAAAAAATCATTTAGTTATGGACGTATCTTATGAGATACGTTCGGTACTGTGCAAAAGGAATTACTTGAATATTGTTTGCCCAAATATTCAAAATTTAATTGTATTACATATGAGGCAGTGAGAAGCAAAGGGATGTAAGTGGAAAAATTAAAAATTTGGAGATAACCAGTACCAATGATAAATGAACTTCTCCACTGTTTTGGGGCAAGAGATGGTACTAGTAGCCCTGGTAGGTGCTGTTATACAGCATGATTTGGAAAAAAATTTCAATAAAAGCCTACCTAGGACAATATCCTTAAACGCGTTTTACTCAAAACTTGAAAATGTCCACTTACATCCCTTTGTTTTCTGACTGTCTCATATATAGAAGTAGAGTCCATTATCTTTATAAAGTTCATGCAATTAACCATGACTATAACATATTTGGAGTCTTTTAGGATGTTTTGCGCGATAGTGATAAGTCTGTTACCGTGAGATTGCTCAACTGTTATCAAATAAACTGAGCACCTGTATAATTAAAATCTGTGCGCGTCTGTGTGCGTTTGTAACCCTATCTCCTCTGGACTGTCAAAGATTCGCAGGTTGATACCAGTACCGTTGGATACAGGATATCCGGAGAAAGCCATTTCGCTCTCGCTCATCCCTCTTAACTTTAACGTGCCGGAGGCATGAATCGACACTTATGAAATTAAAATCTTCAAATGTCATGTCGGTAGTGTCAAATTCCGCGACATTTATCTGGTTTAGTCGTCTCATTCGGCAAGCAATTACCAGCACTCTCGCCAAATTTGATGAAATATTGTGAAGTGACTGGCGGCAAGGGGCAGAGCCTCCTTTCTTAAACTGCCAAAGGAAGGGGTTAAGCCTAACCACTGCAGGCAGTGAGGAGGGAGCGAAGCTCCCAAACTACACCGCCGAAGGTGGGTTGCTGATCGAGCCACAGTAGGCGGCGAACGGAGGCTGGCGAGCGAAACAAGCAGGGACTGCGCCCCCTAGTCTATAATGTGCACGTCTGTCCGTGTGTGTGTCTGTAACCTTATCTCCTACGGACTGTCAATAGTGGTACCGTTGTATACAGGACATCCGGGGGGAGCCATTCCGCCCTGTATCACCCCTCCAAACCTTAAGGTTCAGATATTTGGGACCGGACATGAACGATTTTTTGAGGACATGTCGGGGTAAAGGCATTAAAATCATCAGTTGTCACCCGCCGCAGGTGACGACCGGTGGTTGGCAAGTGAAACGAGCTGGGTTAGGAGCCCCCTGGTTTAAAGAAGATTCCTCACGCACCATCAACACAATAAAAACTCGATTAAAAACATAAGAGTTTTTCCTCTCTTTCACATTAAATTTGTGTATAGAAAAAGTGAAGCCCCTTCCTGTTTTTCAAGGAGAGAGTCATAAGCCGCCTTCGGTGACCACTGCTCTCGGCATCGGAAGCTCTAAGCCTATTAAAAAAGACGTTCCTTATTGCATCGAAACATTTATATGTAATCATTTTAAAACTTTATGCTTTAATAACGCCATTCTTTGGAATGAGGTTAGGCCGTATGTATGAGTCTAAGCATACAGACAGTGCGCTTGAGGTCACTTTGTCAAACGACATCCCCAATAATTAATCTTTGTTAACAGTGCGCAGTCGCAAAATTTGAGAGACTGGATGTTTGTCACTGTCACTTCCGGTCTGAAGCGTTTTAAATTCAATATTCTGAATAATAAAAAAAAAAAAACTTTGCCTTGTTAAGCATGTAATACTCATTATTATAAGTTCATTATGCTCTAATTTGTTATGAATTTAAAATATCAACTCACTTTCAACTTGAAGCAAGTTTACAATATTACAAGCCTAAAATGACAGTGACCCCAAAATGTACCAACTCACCTCACTCATTATCAATTGAATAAATAATTGCTGTAATTGATCAGGCAATTTGATGATTGAGAAATAAATAAATATGTACCTTTGTGCTGAAAAATAATAGGAAATATCCAACGAGCACAAATAAACATATTACTCAATATCTGTTTATTTGTGCTAAACAACGTTGGATATTTCCTGTAATTTGATGAATGTGTCACAAATCGACATCTCCAGGGGGGGGGGATATTTTTGCATGTTAGCATGCCTTTTTTCTTATTTCTAGTTTTATTTCCCTACATTTGTAATCCATTCATAGCGTTATGTGAATACGATCGTTTATTTATACTAATGTTCGCGAAATAATTTTCATTCATTTTTGAATATTATGCTTCGTGGATGTAATGAGATTCTATTAATTTCTGTTTGACGGTTCAATATTTTACTCACACACATATGTGTCAAACACGTGTCATCTGATGTCCCCCTAGTTCAAAATTTATATTATGAATCATCGAATACAAATAATTTGTGAATGATATTTTTTCACGTTTTTGCGTTTAGTAGAAATTAAAAATAAATAAATAAATAAAGAAAAAACAAATAAAATAAAACATTAATAATAATAATAGTAATAAATATTGTTTATAAAACTGTACTGTAATTTTATTTTGAAAACTTCGCAAATGTATCCTCCAAATCTTCACTCCTGCATACGTAGTCATGCTACTAACTTTTTAATTGAAGACTAAATGTAGGCAATGTCAATAATCATCTAAATTTTCCCGAGTTGAATAATAACCCAATCAAAATTTTTGAAAATAGCTGTAGCTTTGTATCTATAATGAACTATATAGACACATATGTACCTTATGTTTGCAGAAAATAAACTGAACAATGTTCCCAAAATTTGGCATGCAAGTTATTCAATTACGTTGCTATTTAATAATTTTATATGCCCATATTGTACCGCAACGCGTATACTACTATTTAATGGGTTAAATATAATATTTGTTTTACATTTTATGTTATTTTAATGCTTCATAAAATGAACATAATGTAACTGCTTAAAAGTAAATCGCAGAGAAAAAATCAATTGTAATTTGCGCCGACACCAAATGAATTTTCAAAGATACGACCATAGCTTCGGAGCTGCGAGCGTTGGAGTTCGCGCAAGGAAAGCGTTTTAATATTCAGACATTCCCTTCTAAAAGGGCCCCACCTCCACTATGACAAAATATAGATTCCTCAGCTGTCTTCGTTTAATAGATGATGCCTATGCACGGAAGGGGGAGGTCGAATCTGCCGAGAAGAATCTTTGTTTACTTTCTCGTTTGTTTGCATTCGCTTTTCTACAAGAAATCAAAAGAAAGCCCCCTTCTTCCGTCACTCCTCAACTTGTTTGTTTGCAGATGAAGGGAAAAAATGGATACTACTTACGAAGAGAAAAGGAGGGGGGGGGGGGAGGAATCCAAAAAAAGAAACTGAGCTCCAAAATAGGGAAATTTTTCCCGATCAAACTTTCAAAATAAAAAACCCCCATCAGGATGAAAAAAGTAAAAGGGTGTATCACTGCAATAATGCAAGAATGTCAATGAGTTTAGCGGGAGTACGTTCGAGAAAACTTTTTAGCAGGAGTGTATGTAGGGTCAGATTGGGTAGAAGGAAACTGAATTTTAATGTTTCAACTTCAGATCCTTCCCTTTCTTTTGTATGAATTAAAAGATAAAATTTTGGGTTTTGCTTCCTAGGACTACGCTCTCTGAGAGATAGATTTAAAGGACAGTTCATGATTTGCCTTATTATGTAATAATTAAAAATAAACTGTAATTCTAAAATATTGGTTACAAGCTGTACACAAGCGGCGATGCCCGTGTCAAGAATTTAAGCGAAAACCATTGAACTAATGAATATTTTTGACTATCTCCCTCACCCTTTCCATCACCACCACCCGTTTGAATTAAAAAATAGTTTTCTTTCGCTAAAATAAGTACTCACATTTTAACCTAAGATCCTAGCGTGTTCCGTATAGTCATAAAAAAATCTATTAGACATTATCTTATTGACATTTATAAATCAAAACCACCGCTCCTTCGAAGAAAAAATAGTTTCTAAAAATGTATCACTAAACGTTTTAAAGAAGACGTTGAAACGAAAATCCCGTAATAATTATAGTTTTAAGAAAAATCCCACCATGCCTCGACTTGACGTTGCCGGAGTTTCTCTTCTTTCATATTTCTGCATAAAAGCTCTTTCTGCCCATTAAAGCTTGGTATACTGGGCTTTATTCTTCATGACATTGGGACTCGGTAATTCTTTTCCATGAACCGAAAGTCGCTAGGGCAGATAACACTAAGCAATACAAAAACAAAATATTGTTGTACCCTTGTTTTAAATTGTTAGTTCTTACAAATTTTGGGTCAAAAAGAAAAAAAAGTAATAATAAAACGAATATGAAAAATAATTTATTTCATCAGCTCTCGTTTTCAAGGCACACAAAAGCCCACAGGAGTAGGATACGCAACACCAACCCTTTGATTCGAAGGTAAATTTAAAAGAAAAACAAATCCTGTGCAATAAATGTAACTCTGCTGGTTTTTCAGAAAGTAGCAGTTGCCTTATGCCAAGAGATTTAATTGCTTCATTTTCGATTGCTTTTTGCACCTCAAAAAAGGATCATCTTTTGCAGTCACCCAGCAGTATTTGGCGAACCTAAACTTAGCCCAACAACGGTGATATCTGTATTCCATTGCAAAGATATCTTGATGACACTTTTCTTTATACTCATCTCTCACAGCTCCAGTTTTTAGACAAAATATCTTAGAGGAAGTGAATGAATTGCAGTTTCAGAGACATATATTGCATCAATGGTCACAGAACTTCTGGAGGATTTTCTTGACCAACTATCAGCAGTTATCGTCTCCTCTGCTGCCTATAAACACTTGTAATACACCATTAAAGGCTTACAAGGACTTTTTTTCTTCCCTTCCATTATTTTTTTTTAAATCAAAGGCAGTAAACTTCATGATTGTGCATATTTGACGGGTCGTTAAAAATCCTCTCCTCAACCTTTACATCAATATATCTTGGGAATTTCCCTCTAAGATATTGGAAAACCATCTTTGTTAACAGTTTTCACGAAGTTCTTTCTTATTCCCAGCAAAAGAAAATGGGTGGAGTGGAAGCAGAAAGGTTGTATCTACTAGATCAGCGGTTCCCAACCTTTTTATGGCTATTACCTAAAAAGTGGGTAGTATATTTGCAACCCTTCCCCCCCACTCCCAAAAAAAGAAAGTTCAATCTAAAAACAAATTATACATTTTTTCCCCCTTCAAACTACAAAAAAATAAAAAAAAAATTAAAATAATTTTAACTATTCAGGCAAAGAAAATACTTGGTTTTTAGGCATTTGTTATTAAATCAAGAAATAGTCTATGAAAAAGTTGATATAGTTTAGTTATAACAATTTGTTTATTAACTTGTTTCGACCAATGCGCATCGTAAGTCCGATGTCCATCGTAAGTAGTCGAGCTCGAAGTTAAAATATTTTTTTAAGAATCAATAATGATTACCGATTAGGTATTTAGATTTGGTGCGCATGTTTTTTCATAGTTTTGTTTTTTGACAGATCAATGACTCAATCGTTGTACTACCTACCTCTTGGAAAATACCATTTTATCGCCGCGGTAATTACCACCAGGTTTGGAACCACTGTAATAGATGCTCATTTTGGGCACTTTAGTCCCCGGCATTTACATTTCTTGAGGACCATTTGAGGCAGTGAGACGCAAAGGGATGTAAATGCCAAAATTTAAAACATGGAGATAACAAGTACAAAGAGCAGGATAACCTCTTCTCTGTTGTGGGGCAAGAGATGGTACTTGTAGTCCTGGTAAGTACTGCTATAAAGTATAATTTAGAAAAAAAAAATCAATGAAAGCCTACCTTGAACCTGAACTTTTAACGTGTTTTACCCAAAACTTTATAAATCCCACTTACATCTTTTTGCTTCTCATTGCTTTATTTATGTTTTATGTAGTGAGCTTTTCTATCGCAAACCCTTTAAAAGAAAGTCACTCCTATGGGAGGAGCTTATATGAAGGTCACTCTGAAATTTTTGAGATACACCCAGTTTTTTAAAATTATTCTTACAAAATTTTAGAAGTCTTCAAAGTTAACTCTTCCAGCATCAAGTGTTGACGAATTTTCCAGATTAGGTGCCTCAAACCATTAATTTCTTGAAATTGATTTAAAAAAAAATGCATTTATAGCCACATCGAGATCTTCTTCTGAATGAAAACCATATCCACGTAAGTTCTTTTCTACATTAAAAAATAATCAAAAGTCACACATAACTCGATCCGGAGAAAAACTTGGATGTTTCATCACACTAATTTGCTTTTGTTCAAGAAACTCAACTGTTAATCCAGCTGAATAGAAAAATGCATTGTCATGATGAAGCATAAGTCCCTTAACATTCACTTCTTGGAGAATTTCTGGAAGACATTTAGTGGTATACCAGTTTTCTGTCTCTGTATTCTGTCCTTCCAACTTGATGGCTTTGACCAATCCCGCAGCCAGCATGTCTGAAGAAAACTGCAAGTATTACTTTTTTCATTGCCCGTTGTCCTTTCACCATTAATGGTGAGGCGTAGCATCATTTTCAAAGGCCCATATTTTACTTTCTTGTCGAGTTGGGTCGTCAGAAAACGGAATGCACGTTTTGTCACAAGTTACAATTTTAGAAATGTTGCTGTGGCTGCACCATCATTTAGCAATTTAAGGGTTTCTTTGCTGATTCTGACACGCTCCTCTTTTTGGTGCCTTGGTAAATTATGGGGGACCCAACGACAAACTATTTTTTTCATATGTAATTCTTCATGAATAATTTTGTGTATGGTTTGCCGATCCAATTAGCATCCATTAGTATTTTTCGAATGAGTGACACATTATACGGGATTACTGCAGACGGCGGCTTTCATGTGTGTTCCTGAAGAGAATTGCCAACTCTATTTTCTCTTCTGTATAAAATTTATTCTACGTTAAACAATTTGAACTAAGTCAGTAGAAAAATGTCTGCGGTGTTAATTTTTTTTAAACTTTTTTAATTCCCAAATTAAACTTTTTTTTTCTTCGTAAAACTTCTCGTCTGCACGTGTTTCAAAAATTTCAGAGTGACCCTTGTATCTGACTCGAAAAAAGGAACGTTAATGATATTTAGTGACCCTAGTTGACTCTGTATCTTGAAAACAAGAGCTCATCTCTAGTGATTTTCGCTCTTAAAGAAACAAAATACTTCGAAAATGACTATTTTTTGTTCATTTTGAACACATTTTTTGTGTTGGGTAGTGTAACTTAGACTATGTTAACGGCAATTATAGCTGAATGATAGAAACAAAATATTTCTATAGCATTTTCCATGAAACCTTTGAACTCCAGCCTAATCAAGCCTTGAATGTTGAAAAAATGTACAATTTTTCTTCTACATCTTTTGTACTACTGTTCCCTTAATGACCACAAGATTTGCAATAAATAATAGAAATTTTTGATGCATGACACTATTAAATTGGTGAGGTAAACAACATGTACGTTAAGTTTTGTGAAAATAGGTTCACTAGATTTTGTGTAAATGGGAGGGACACTCATGCATCTCTAATGTATTTTAGAGATGCAAAAATACAACTTTTCTCAGAATTTGGTTAGTTTTTTACGCAATTCAGAAATATTCGAATGCTTAATAACATTATTAACATTTACTCTTCTATTAAAAAGTAATCTTGTTCTTGAATCAATGTAGAAGCAAAAAAGTATGAATGAGATATTTTCAATCGATGTAGGGAAATGTGGGACAAAGTGAATAGTGAAGTATCTGCTATGTAATTAGCGCCTCCTATCAGGTAACATTTTAACTAAGTAGTAACACATGTTGTCTATTTCAGTCAGGAAAATGTTACCTCTAAACATCAAAGTATATGATATTATAAGCAATTATCAAAAAATAATAATAATAATAATAATAATTAGAATTTTGTCATCTTGAATTCAAATTATGTTTTTCGCAATCACGAGTGTGTGTATGTAGGCGTGTGTGTTTGTGTGTGGGGGTATGTGTTTGTGTGTACGAGTTATGTGTATGTGTGTGTAGGCATGTGTGTTTGTGTCTGTGTGCAGGCGTGAATGTGTGGGTAGTTGTGTGTATGTGTGTGTATGTTTTTGTGTGTGTATGTGTGGGTGTCTGTATGTATGCGTGTGTGTATGTGTTTGTATGTGTGTATGTGTTTGTGTATGTGTGTGTATGTGTGCGTGTGTGTGTGTAGTTGTGTATGTATGCGCGTGTGTGTAGGACATGGATGCAACCTGGAGACGGCTTTCGCTATAGATGCACCATCGTGAGGAGCCCGTCGACGGTGATGGTGTGGAGGGTGGCGGTGGGAAAATAAAATGATAGGAACGTCAAAAACAGTCAAATGAGAACAATAAGCAATCGTGATTGCTCAAAAAAAGATACTCATATTGTAATATTTTGATGAAAGTCAAAATATATTTTTGCTGTAAAATGATAAATTTTTGGTTATTAACGTTTTAAATCTGAATTGAGACCTAGTAATATTCGGTACCGTATTTATTTGTTGAGTATTAAGCTTATTTTCAATTTAAATGTTTTATACAGTTAGTCAAGTGTAATCAGGGCATCGGGGCAAAATAAAATAGTTCGTTTCTTTTACTTATTCAATCAGCTATTAAATCACTTACATATTTAGTTATTAATTTATTTATTCATATTCCTTCATTAAATAATTTACCTAGTTATTCATTCATTCACTTATTTCCTTATTCATTTACTATTTTATTCACTCATTTATATTTTCTTACACATCAATTTATTTATTTACTAGCTGCGTCGCCTGGCTTTGCACGATCTACCTCGAAAATAAAAATTATGTTAAGTGACGCGTGTTCAACAATTATGCTTAAATAATAGAAAAAAAACTACAAAATATCCCGTCAATATAATGATTCTTAAATTTCGGTATCGGCAAATCTTAAAGTACCGAATAAAATAAACGCAACCTTCCATAATTGCAACTAAAATCCTTGATTATCATTTGATGGCAGTACAAAAATGAAGAAAAAGAGATAGCCAAAAAATAATGAAAAAGGGAAATTTTTAAGAACTTTATTTGTTTACAGTCGAGAAAAATAATGGATCAAAAATGATTTTTTTCACGCTAATTTAAGCTCGGCTCGCTGGCAAGCGATAAATTTAAGATTTGGTATGGATGTTACATTAGACTTAAAGATGCCTATAACTTTTTCCCTTGTGATATTACAGGTTTTTTTTTTTTGAAATTCAAAAGAAGTAAATAAACTCCAGGGGTATTTTTCGAGGGCTTTCGAATGGGACTTCAATCAAGAAAATCGGATAATTATTTTGGATAGAAAGAGCCATTTAATGCTGTTTTCGGATCCTAAAAAAATCGAAGGGTTCGGTTCCTTTTTGGTGTTCGAACCCAATGCGTTTCTTTCCGGGTGTCCAAGTATCTCCCTGCCAAATTTGGCCCAGATCCAACGAAAACTGGATTTGTATAGAGAGCATACATACATACACGTATATTCATTGCTTTATTTATATAAATTCGTTTACTTTTTCATTATGTATTCATTTTTCCATATTCTTTTATTTACTCAATCATTTTATCAAAAATTATTTTAACAGTCCCATAGAAAGTATTTCATTTCATTTTTTTTTTAAAGAAATGCATCAATCTTTCTTTATGTAGTGTGATTTCCAAAACAAATTTTCAATTTCTTCATTTAAAAGAAAGTTATCTTAACTTTTTTTCCATTGCCCCGAATTCTCCTATAAGGCAGTGAGAAGCAAAGGGATGTAAGTGGCAAAATTTAAAATGTTGAGATAACCAGTACAAATAGTACAAATAGGTTACATCTCCTCTGTTTTGTGGCAAGATATAGTACTAGTAGTCCTGGTAGGTGTACAGCATAATTTAGAAAAGAATTTAATGAAAACCTACCTAGAACGTTATCTTAAAACGCGTTTTACTCAAAACTTGAAAATATCCACTTACATCCCTTTGCTGGCAAAATTAAAGTGGCAAAATTAAAAATTTGGAGATAACCAGTACAAATAGGTTACATCTCCTCTGTTCTGTGGCAAGATATAGTACTAGTAGTCCTGATAGGTGTGCAGCATAATTTAGAAAAGAATTTAATGAAAGCCTACCTATAGGACGTTATCTTAAAACGCGTTTTACTCAAAACTTGAAAATATCCACTTACATCCTTTTGCTTCTTACTGCCTTCATGTAAAACAAAATCAGTGTATTTTTTTATTTATAACTTTTTTTTGCTGTTATTAATACTCTGATGTCTCAATAACATTGAAAAAGTATAATTTCTAAACTGTTTTTACTTATAAACTTATAAAAAAAAAAATTCCAACTAACGGGAAACATATGTCCTATGGTTCTTAAAGGGTTAATAAAAACCTAAAAGTTCATTTTGCTTAATTGAGAGCTTAGAAACGAAGCCGAAAACCTCTTCGTCATCATAAAGTTTCCGATTATGTAAATCGGAACTACTTGTAAGTTTTGCGTAGTTTCGTGACTGCGATCCCAGCAAAGGCAATCTCGTTAAATTTTTATGACGAGAAAATGACACGCTGCTCGGTTTTATGAATATTGGAAGGGATTGCCGATCCAACTCGCAGTGTGACAAAACGATTAAATCACAATGCGTGCGACAGCTATTGTTACCAAAAACATGTGCTAAAACGACATGACGAATAAGATGCGAGTGTGTGGGGGAAGGGGAGGGGGACGCTTTTATGCGTATTAAAAAGGAAAATGTTGCTCAACAAAACGGTTCCAAGTTCCTTATGTTTAGAATTGTCCGGGCAGCTATGACAACCGGCGTTTCCGACTGGTTGGAAGAAAAAAAAAGGATCAATGCTTCCGAGTGTATTTGTTAGGGTTTGATGACATAGTTCAGTATCTCTTAGGGTATTACAATGCTTACATAGTCATCTATGTATTCTCCTGTGAGTTAGACCCCTGTATCTCTTTCCAATACAGTGGCCGCTATTTATATTAATAACGTCTGTTCTAAAGAGTTTTGATTCCATAAAGCGGCTGATTCAATAAAGCAGCAAATTCAATGAAGCTGAGTTTTATTCTGTTTTTGACAATTTGATTCATTAAAGCGGTTGATTCAATTAACCACTGATTCAATTATCCGGCGTCCACTGTACCATGTTTACCTCGCACTCTTTATTTTTTAATTAACTCAATCAATTCCTAAGTGGATTTCGTTGACTTCTAAGCAGTATTTTGGAGACATTTGAGATGATAATGTGAAGAATGTAAGAATTAACGCGATTTCTAAGACTATAACTTGTTAAACACGAGAGAGTTGGGGGGGGGGGGATATTTGTATAGGTGGATCGTTGGCGCAAAGAAGAAAAAATAAAAGAAAAGGTGATGAAATATTGATGAAACTACTGAGAAAGAAAAGTTAAACAAAATGTTTTTGACAAAATAAAATAAAACAATTGTTAACACTGATATGATGTACTTAAGAGGAGGGTTGTATCAGTTAATTTTTTTTTCAAACCTACCTTATGAATAGCAATCAATGCTACTTCTCATTGTTTGTTGCAAATATTTTGTAACAGCATTGTTAGTTTCACGAGTGACACTTCGGTGCTTCGTTAATGAAATTCTAGTTATGTACATGAAAGCAACAAAATTGAAACTAAATTAACATTTCACGATGTTCAAAGGTCGGCGTAAAATTATAATCACAAAACATAATATTATAAATGTTTATAACAAACATTTGGGATATACATTCGGTTATTTAGCTAAAGAATTGCATAAAGAAGTATTGAGCTAAAATATTATTAAATGAAAACAGTAGAATTTTACTATTTAAGATGAACAACAATTTTTTATACTTTAAGTGCAGATCAATAGGAAAAGTTGTAGTGCTTTAACATCGAAATTCTGAAAATAAATTTTTGTTTTTCTTATTACTTTATGAGAAGAGCAAGGGGGAGGGGGGAGCAATGAAAATTTGGATTGAAAACTAAGTCGTGGTTACTAAAAGGCTGACAGTGTCTTAAACACTTTAGTGAAAAAGTGTCATGAAAATATTCCTCGTAGTTCCACAACAGTTTGCTGTATTTTTATTGTGACAAAAAAAAAAAAAAAAAAAAAAGTCTGTGCAGTGGTTATTTCGACATCGTAAGAAAGATATCAAAATATATTTCTTTAATGCATTTGCTTCAACAAACTAAGCTGTAAAAATGAGGACATTTAGCTTTAAGCATTACTAAGGTAAATATTTTAAATGATAAATTTGAAATGCATCCTTACTGACTGAGTTTCCGGAAGAAACCTTTCGTTCTGTTGAGAAAAGGAAGAAGAAAGCGCTTTCACAAAGTCATATACCCTGTCTCCAGCGATGCCGATTGAAGTGGCATTTTATAAAAGAACTCGTAAAGGCTGTGCGACAATTATAAAGCGTTCGGACGTCACGGCTGTAATGAATTCATCGATACTCAATGACCCATCCGAGTTAAAGATAAGGCTGTGCTTTCTTGAGGTGTGAATAACAGTAATTAACGCGATGTTGCTTTTCCAAAGGAGAGTAACGTACGTCTGATAATAACCGTCATTTTATAGTTAAATGTCACGCTAATAAGAAGTAATTGTTACCTTGTTTAAAAGCCGGTAATTCATCTGAAACTTTGCAAAGATGATAATGTTGCGGATAACTTTCATATTCCCATCGCGGAACTTTTCGGATGCAAGCTTTTTTAAAAGCTGCATCTTCGGTGCAATGGGAAAAGGAAATTGGATCTGAAAATTCCCTTTCGAAGTTGCATCAATTAGTAAACTTAGTTTCATTTGGAAGGTTGTGTTTCTTTTTCGCAAGATCAAGTTGAGGAAAAATAATGATCTTTTGGAAATAAGAGATCTTCCTGACATAAAAACATGCCAATCTTCCAACATAACTTTCTTTGTAATATCAGACAGCATGCTTACTTCATTTTGTTTAACGAAATAATCCCTTCACTTTTACTTCTCTCTTAACGAGTTTGCTTCGATAAGGGGTTGCATTTTTAAGATATATAGCTGAGCATGTGAGAATTTTGATAACCGCGTTGCTGGCACAAATTGTTTCTCATCTCTTCCAATCATTATTTTCTCTTCTCCCGAGATGCTAATGAAAAGTATCAAATGACAACACACATTGAATCGATGTTCCATTAGCTCCTAATTGATTTAAATTGCTAACTCAGTTATTTCATTTTAATCTGTCATTGCGGAAAAGTTGCGTTGCCCAAACTAAAGTTCTTCTTGGGCTTTTGCCGGAACTCGATACGAGAGAAGCATACTTATGTTCCTTAATGAACATTTCTTTAATGAATGACGGAAAAAAGGAGACATTAAAACATTTTTGCTTTTCACTTCGTAAAACGTTTGGGTGATCAGCAATACCCTTAGTTGTGCAATTCGCCCAAATATTTCAATCTTGTCGATAACGAAACATTGGTGATCTGTCATGAAACTGCGAAAAATTCATGAAAATGAATAAACTCCCAAACTTTGAAAGTAAAGTGTGCCTCACCAGTGATGTGTTGTTCCCTCCTCCCCATTTTTATTTTCTTTCTTATTTGACAGATGCTCTTTCAAGTTCTTTAAACTTCGTAATCGTATTTTTAGCGGTGTATAGAGGCATTTCATAAATGTCGCCAGGGGCGGATTCAGGGGAGGGTCAAAGGGTCAGCTGACCCCCCCTGTGGCATGAATTTTATAATGATTGTTACTAAACTTCAATTTTCAGATCTGAAAATATAGTACATGAAATCGATGTTAACCTTTTTTTTTGCTTGGTTCTATCTGCAAGGTATTTTTTCTCAGCATGTCATATTTCAAAGGA
The DNA here is from genome assembly GCF_026930045.1 of Uloborus diversus. Lineage (NCBI taxonomy): Eukaryota > Metazoa > Arthropoda > Arachnida > Araneae > Uloboridae > Uloborus > Uloborus diversus. The sequence continues at coordinate 130,427,429 of NC_072740.1, forward strand.
TTGGCTGAGTTTGGTTACTGGGCTATTGCTCTTTTGAAATTTTTATTCACTTTTAATAGAAAAATATATTCAAAGTTAACGACAATGTGTCCAGCCTGTTTACCTAAAGAAGTATGACTTTTACTGAAAATTTAAGGCTACTATATTTTAAGGCAACTTGCACCAAGATCTATGTCGCAAGTTGCACAAAATTTAGGGAAGGGAAATTTGGAGGGTAATTTGAAATAAGAAATTTGATCTCATTTGGGGGGGAGGGGCGCTCCGTAGCATGTGAGGAGGTCTGCCATCCTCCTTGCCCCCCCCCCCCTTTTACTGATACTTTTTTATGTTGGAAGTATAACGCTGGCCATTGAAACTTGACCCTCCTTACAAATATTTCTGGATCCGCCCCTGAATGTCGCCCTGGTATCTTTTCAATTTGACGATGAGAAATGAGCTCATGAGTTCATATAATACATATTAAACTCAGGAATTTTCTTAGAAAAATATAGTGGGGATGTATTATGGGAATCAGAGATAAAATTAAGGGTTTTTTTAAGGAGTGACTGTCATTAAATTTTCAATCGTTTAATTTTCAATCGTATTTTAATTCAAAATACAAAGCGGGAAAATGCTCTTGACTCAATTTTGGAGGCATACTTCTTATTTTCAATGCATGAGCATGAAATACGCTTGTAGAGGCGTTGAAAAGGGGAATGAAGATGCGTAGCATAGGAAGAGGAGAGGCCTCCTATGGCTATGGGCTTGATCGGCCCTGCAAGAGCAAAGTTTTAAATCTTTGAAATGTTGGGGGAGATCGTGTGAGTTGAGCGTGCTTCCTTTTCTGCGTAGGCAAAAAGGATCCGAATGATTCCTTTTTCCCGATGTAAGGTCATGAAAGGTTCCTCAGTTCGCGTGTATGGCAATATTATTTTCCTGGTAATCCTTTCAGTCAGCGAAGAGAAGAGCATTTGCACACAATGGGCAGTGGAAGGAACGCCAACGCATCTCTAAACCGGGCCACGTGCTGGGATCGACGTTGGGTGCATGTTTTCCTTGTAACTGGCTATTGTGACACTGGTCCAAGGTGACCAGGTCAATCCTGGCTCAGTCCACAACTTTCAATTATCGCATCCCGACAACAAGAGCTTAACATGGAACACATAAATAATTCACAAATAAATCGCGATCTGTGAACCTTTACTAAACTCCTCTTGCTTCGCGTGGATCGGTAAAATGGGATCTCCGTTAAATCAATATTTTTTGATGACTAAGAAAACGACGAAATCTTGCAGGAGAACAATAAAGCAAAATATGTAGGCCATTCTCAAGTTTGGGGGAAATTGAGAAAGCAACAAAGTTGAAACTTTAGGATTTTTATTAGGTGACAGGGGTCCTCAAACTGGCCGCGGCACCCTGGGGTGCAGTAGGAAGATCGAGGGGTGGCGCGAAGTGTCCATGTTATCAGTATTTTCAAATAAGGTGATATTGACCAATAAGGCTATCCTGCCATTTTTTGAGGTAGAATAGAAAAATTCGCTATATCGTGACTTCATCTTAAACAGAAACCTAACTGATGATAAAGCGTCACCAGCAAGCAGTTTTTAATGACTAAGCAAAAGTGTAGCAAAAGTTATTGCAGAAGAGTGATATAAAAACTATCTGATCTTATTTTACTGTAAGTTCTGCTTTTTATGGTTCACTGCTGGTTACTAGTATAAAAACGTTGTTTATTGTTCTTATAGCCTATTTTATGCACTCGGCGTATTCACAAAGGTAAATGTCGCTGCGCACCGTCATTTTTTCCTGTTATTTAGAACTAAGAAAAATATATTGCTAACCGTTAAGACCGTGGTTAGTTTTTTCACTGTTAAACAGCTTTCTTAAAATTGAGACAAAATCGATTATTCTTGAAAACATTTCTTCTCCAGAAGATAACATGTTTAAGCTTATATAATATTTGTGAAGTAAAAACTTCTTTAGACGCTTTGGGTATTTTGTTTTTCAAAATGAGCCCCGCATTGTCTCTGGTCAATCTCATGGCATGTCGGCTAAAGAGTTACTGCAGCAAAATTGTTTACGTGGAAAGTTCAGTACGTGTATTGTTTTTTATGCATGGGAACTGAATAACTCAAAATATGAATTTATTTTCAAATATTTCCGATATTTACATCAATATTTACTTTATGAATGAACTGAAATATACTTTACCAAAAGGTCGGATTGGTGATAAACGTAAAAACTAGACTGTAGCTGACATTTTGACTTTACAAAATATAAAATTTTGATTTTGGAAACTACAGTTAATTTTAAATAAAAATTAAACACACACCCACAAACATACCAAATTTATTTTTTAGTTTTAAGTTCACAATTTTGTCGTCCCATGAATGCATATATACATATATATATATATATATATATATATATATATATATATATATATATATATATATATATATATATTACACCCAGAAAGATGAAAACAATGAAAACACGGTGTATTTTCTTAAGATAATGAATATATGCATACGGGCTTCACTAATTATTTTTGTCAGTTTGTTATATTACATTTAATAATCGTAAATCAGTTTCAATCAAATCTGTTTCGCTTGATTTACATTTTCATCACTCTAAACTAGCCTTTCCGGTTATTGATTGAAAAATGGGCATAAGTTCAAAAATTTTTAAATAATTTCAGGGACGAGATGAAACGTAATTTAATGCAAGGCTCTTACTTGTGGCTACATTAGTCATAAAAATTCTTATAGAATTTAGTTTATTTATAAATGAAATAAACACTTTTTATTGAACCCTGAAAAGTTTCATAAGTGGTACCTATACGCTACCTGAAATAATCGATTTAAATATATGCGTATCCAATCACTGATGAAAAGTGATACGATCAGTATAAAAAAAGTGTAAAAGCCGAATACATATTTCAGGTTTTTTTCTTGTGTGTGGGGGGGGGGGAGTGACCCCTCGAACACCAACCACTCCTGGTTAAAGTGAATAGAGCAATAATATTGAATAAGCAAATAGGTGGAACAAATATAGTTTAAATTATAAAAATCAGGGCAGGAAATAAATATCGCCTTTTCATATTCATTTGCTTATGATGCGATGCAAAAATAGTCTATTTTTCAATTGGTCTAACCCAAATTTAGTCTATTATTGTTTATAGAGTGAATGACAAGTTTACGAGGGAAAACAATGATCTTAATTTCTAGCAGTAGAATAGATTTTATCGATGAGATTGATTAATTTTTTCTTTCGAATATTCGCTCATCCATGTGAAACGAGCATCTATGTCTGTAATCGAATACATAAGGGGCAGTTTTCATGTATACAAACGTGTTTCCCTTCATTAAAATGACATCCCCATTTGCAGCTCATTCGTTGATGCTTCGAACTTCCTCCCTTCCATGACAGCGAGCGCTATTTTACATTGATTTGAACTAAATCGACAATTTATAATGCTCCAGAGAAAAGAGGTTATCTATTCGTGGCGAGTAGAACCAAACAAAAAGTTTACCAGCCGATTCCTCGTGGAAGTTTCTCGAATCTTTGTACCGCTCAAAGGCAACCAATTTATTGTAGCTGCTCGAAAATTTTGCACACGACATCGTAACTTCGGGGAAGTTGGCAGTAAAGGGAAATTTATGATGCCCAAAAAATCGGGGAATTGACCGGCTGCCTTCTGAGCAACAGAAGAAAAAAGTCTCCGACTGCGAAAGCAGCCATCCATGAAGAAAAACACCACCATCAGTATTTGGAATTCTCCATTTTTGGAGTATCTCGAGAAGATAATCGCTTAAACTCGACATCGAAAGAATCCACTGCTTACTAGACCAGCCTGTGAGGCAATTGGCTTCTCGAGTCATAAAGGGTGACTTCACAAGCTGAAGCCTGTAGCAAATTGATACAGGCAGTTACAATGATAAGAGTTACGAAGCAGTATAACAGCCGAAGCTATCTATTTGCTCGAAAAGCATGCAACAACGAAAATAGTTATTAAAATCGTTTAGCACACACTAAGGAAGTGTAAATATTTGTAAAGAAAATCGCACAAAATAATTGCCATTGCTTTCTCAAACATGAATCATTTTGTTTTTTACAAGTCGACTAAAACCACAAGTTGTCAAAAACGGTTCGTGTAGAGCTGCATATTTGAAAAGATATAAATTATTTTTTCTCGAACATGCTGGCTCACGCCCCCCCCCCCCCCCGAACTAGAATCCTTTTACTAAATCTTTTCGATTGCTTTTCCTGCTTGGATAATGCTGCCACTGTAAAAGATTTCTTAAACTTAGCAGTGCTTTTGGATTTTCGGGTGTAAAAACTGCATGACACAGTGTAGCATAGTAGGTTACCATGAACAATTTAAAATTTACATAGTAAATGATTTCACAATGAAATAGCAATGAAAATGTAAATTCGAACTGAGAATAAATGAAACACAATAGGATTATAACTAATGTCTTCGAGTCGAACGTAGTTTCAGTCGCTCATCATCACCTTCTTTTTTTTCTTCTCGTATGTAACGAACTTGGCTTAAAAATTTAACTAATATTACACAATTCACCAACTTTAATATTGTTACATTCCTCTTCAATTTCAATTTTATTAGCTTTCTTATTTTCTATTTTTTCTCACTAATGATGCGTACCAGAATAAAATTTCATGTAATTCTATTGCTATTTTCGTATCAAATATTGATTTCAAAGCCTTTGCAGACATAATTCTTGTCACGCAAAAAGAAAATTTTTTTTCGAAATGTATACAAATTGTAGGACAAATTTGAACTAACATTTTTATGTAGCATACATATTATCTAAGGCAAAAAGCTAAATATTTTCTGACCAAGTGAATGTACTTTACTTGTGGGATTTATTTAGCAAAAAAAAAAGTGATATTTTTAAAAATTGTTAATTCTTTAATGAAGTTTACCTCTCACGTAGGAAACACATTTTTGAACATCAGTTTTAGTTTTATCAACTTTAGTACAATATTCTCCGAATCTATTTTTTAATGTTTTAATACATGTTTTGGTTTTCTTCTCATTTTTTTTTTAGTATTAGTTTCCAAAAGGAACAAACAGTGGGCCATTAAGCAGAGAAATCAGAACTTTTGTTTTGCACATGACAGCTCTGTTTTAGTTCGAAAGTAATATTTAAAAAAATGTACTATTTTTTTCTAAAGACATCACACATACCTGTGTGATTTGTGAGACAAAAAATGTTGCACGTTTTGAAATGAATTATATGGATGCCTAACGCCAAATCGATTAACTCTATAAAACAAAAAGTCGAGAAAAGTTATAAAGAAGATAGTGTTATCCATAGAAGTGAATAGGCCTAGGCCCTCGTGTTACATTTTTTTCCATCACAGGGTCAGAAATTTACTGAACCAAAGCTTTGATATAAATTCACACGCTAAGCATAGATAAAGCACTATTAAAGCAGATATGATGACTTTTTTAAAAAGTCGAGTTAATCGATTTTGCAATTGAGGCATCCATATACAGTACCCGCCAGTAATAAAATCACTGGATTATAAAATCAGCCGCTTTTTAAAATCAAATCTGGAAGAACAGAATCATTGCAATACCAAAACATGTTAAAACTATCTTTTAATAAAATCACTATTGCCGTTTTATAAAATCAAACTTTTGGACATCATCTGTAATTTTTTTTTAAAGAAACACCAAGAAGTGAAGGAATCGGTTTCAGAAAATGAGGAAATCTCAGAGTCAAATTTGCCTCTTCATTTTCAATAGATGCCAGAAAAGCGCTTGATAATGTACGATGCACTTTAGAACAAAGAGGAAAATATGTTGAACGTTACAAAACACTTTGTAAACTCTCAAACGATATTGAATCTTGGCTCTCCCAATTCTGCTAAGCAAACAACAAGACACCTACATTTTAAGATCCTTGGGCAAATAATTATAAAAAAAACCCCCTCATGTTTAGTTAAAATGATAACTATTTTGGAATACTTAAAACAGAAATACATTCACAATTCATTTTTACACTATTTAAACTTCAAAACCTTTAATTTTTTTGAATGCCGGATAATAAAATCAGCCGCTTTATAAAATCAAATGTCCCCCGAACAAATGTGATTTTAATAAGCGGCGGGCACTGTATTAGTGTCACGAGCAGAACAAAATGTCCGTGGAATGGCCCTGAAGTGTAAGGTAGAAGAGTGTCCCGTAGTATGTATATGAGTTTGAATGGTGAGTGATTCGGTCAGCGTGGCTTTTTTATCATATTGTGTGTATGGAAGCGTGTTTCCGCTTAAAATTCAGCATTCGATCTCGCGATCCGATAAGGAGGCAGATCTCTTCTGGTTTCGACGAGTGGTGGTGACCCCTCGGAAGAGTCGTCCACTGAACCGGCCTAAGATTCCATATTTACGACTGCTTCGTGGGAACGGCAACCAAGCGGCAGCAAACAAACAATATTTTGGGATTAACTCGAGTTTCAAGGTTAGATCCACGATTCCCAGCTCCCGTTTTCATTTCTCCGGGCCATATACTACGAGAGGAAAGTTGACTGAGGAATCGGAAGAACACACACGATATGCCCTAATAACGCTACTCAATGAAAGCGACTCCCAGATAAAAGGTTACAAGTGGATGATGCAATCTCGCTTTACGCTACCCTAACGACACTTTCCTTGCTCAACCACACAACCGCTATACGTATTAGATTTACTATTTTAAGCAACCATCTTCATTTTCAAGCCATTCATCAACCCTTTAACAACCTTAACTCAAAATACAGTCGAGCCTCCATATATCGAACTTCCACACATCGAACTTTTCTATATATCGAAATCCCAGCAAATTTCAATGTATTCAGTAAGTTACCGCCCTATAGCCAGGGCTAAGGCAGACTTAAGGCAGACTTCTGCCTTAGCCCTGGCTATAGGGCGTTAACTTACTGAATGTACCTGCCTTGCCTTCAAAATTCGAGTTGAACCGAACCATTGCTTCGGTCACTTGTCTGGTCAGTGCTAATTGTGTATTAGCTACCAGTTTGTTTGGTACTCTTGGCTCCCTTAAGAGGTTTTCCATCTCCCTCGGTCACTCTCCTATGCCGGGTTGATGAGTGCTAATAAGCACGAAACTGAAGTCCTCGGTTGGAAATGACTGAGCTGGCGGTGTATTTCACGTAAATTTCAATGTTCATTACATAGAAAAACTGTTTCTATATATCGAAAAAGCTCTATATATCGAAATTATTTTTCGAGATATTCGAAGATTTTTTCCGCTTTAGACTGTTTATCTGATGAAAAATGAAGGTTAGGGGAGAACATTATGTTCACTAAAGGTTGCTGCGAAACGCATAAGGAATCTGAGGTTGAGGGGTGTGTAGATAGGTCGTTGTTCCGTTCTGGAGTTCTTAAATTCCCTCAAGTTTATTTCAAATCTTAGTTGTAACCAGTAACACTGTAAAATCAGTTTTAAGTTATCCTTTTTGTCTGTTGATTATCATTCCTAGTCTTTTTAGCTTCAGTAAAAATCATTCAAGTTAAGTAGATTGATTTTTTACTCGTCTCTCGATTACATTGTCAAAACGAAAATCTCCTCATGTTGCGAATCAAATTGAACTTCCAAAGAATGAAGATGGTATGAAGGCACACAAAAGTAATTTTTCTTAATTTTTCAGTTATTGACTTTCGTTTAATCCGATGCTTGTATAAATTAGAATTTGGGTTTCATGCACGAAAATTAGCTTTAATTTTAATGTTTTAGGAGATTTTTATGACAAAATAAGATCGTTTCTATATATCGAAATTTCTATACATCGATTTTTTTTCCGGCAATTTGCTACTTCGATATATGGAGGTCCGACTGTATATTGGGGCGATTCTCGAAAAAATGTCCCGTGTGTAACGCTAAGTTTTTTATTTTATCCGAGTAACTATTAATTAACTATGGGATTAACCGTTATGCTTTGATTATATTAAAGCATGTATTATTCCCCAACAACATTATTTTTGTTGGCTTTGGTTAGCTGGAAAAATTAAAAAACTTAGCGTTACTAACGTTACATTTTTTCGAGAATCGCCCATTGAAAGAATTTTTGAAGACAAATAATTCATAAATTATATTTTTTCCAAGTCACTCGGACAGTAGAATGTTAACAAAAAATACATTAAATTTTTTTTAAATTAATTAAATAAATTATTGCTAAAACATATACTCATTTTATTTTAAAATCATTGAAAATGAAATACATCGATTGAACTCATTGCATTCATGTTTCTACTTTTATTCAAAAATAGTTTTCAATTTAAGTTTAAATTTAAGTAATGTAAAATATTTTTCAACTGAATAATGATGGGGAGAACCGGAATAAGAAGAACAAACTGATTCTCCCGCTTTATGTGGCAATCCTAAGACTTTGGGCTGAAAGGCAAAGTTGTGTTGGAGAAAAGTAACTAAAGGGTAAAAACAAACAACGAAGGAGTCAAAAAATAGTTCGTGATTACTATGTTTTTAGTATATTAGACCAAAGAAAAACTTTACTAGGGGTAATTGCTTCTTTTCATTGACAATCACTCTAACAGTTTCAGTAGCAAATTTTTATCTTATCATATATATTATTCCCTAAAGGTGTTTTATTGTGACAACGCCATAACTCCTCAATACTTTATCAAACTTCCTAAGCAGTTCATCATTTTAAAGAACTTTTCCTTCATTTTCGGAGAAAAGTAAAACACGAATTTCACATTTTGCGTGTTTTGTTGGAAAAAGCGATTTATTCTGTTTTTTATTATGGATATGGGTGATTTTCAAAACGAAAATAAAATTATTTTTTGGCATTGCATAAACATGCAGTAAGGCATTGTTTAACATTAAATTCCTTGCATTCAGTACATTTTTTCATAGTTGTAAATTTATAAGCCTTTTCTATTGCTTTAGTTAGCTAGCAATGGAAATTTCCTTGTCCTGCTAGAAAGTTCGCATAAACTTTACCTTTTCTCTACGCTTTAAAGCAGCTTTTTATATTTTTTGTGCATTAAAGAAAGAAGTAATATTTGTTATTTAAACACAGCTAAAATTGATTTTACAGAACTGCTCATCTAACATTAAAAAATTTCAATGCAGTGTGTGTCCTTAAATAAAACTCATGAGTTGCCCCAGGGATTTAATATTTTTTATGTGCAAAATAGTTCATTATCATAGTTAGCAACAGCGTTAGGGAAGCTATATTTGTATCTTCTTAGAATGTGTAACTGGAAAATTGCATATATTTATTCCTTATTTGTTGTATATTGAAATGTACACTTCAATGTGAAGAGTATTTTAATCAAATCCCAAGAGTGTTACCCATTTATTTTGTAAAACTCTTCTAAGTATAGAAGTATGCAATTAGGCATTAATGTGTTTTGTGTCAAGGAAACAAGAGACCTAATTAAGTTTTCAACAACAACGATAGAATTTATTCCAGCGAAGAATTCTACCAATCTCATGAGTGTTACCGCTCATGAGTGTTACTTTTAAAAGGTAACATTCATGACAGCCATGATAAAGGAGACCCAAATAATGAGCAGATCCATCGTTATGGATATTGTTCATTGTATGGATACCTTTAACTCATACCATTAGCGGAGATATATATTTTTTCACATATAGGAGGAAAAGGGGGCGTATGTGAACACGAGACACATATGAACCATGGTATGTTTTACTTCAAGCAAGAAATCTGTAAAAATTCTCAAATAAGGACAGTACTAGTTGTACCTCTTGGACAAGTATTTACAATGAACCATTTAATGTTTCTGTGGTAGAAACTTCTTAGCAGGTGTGGAAATTTTTTTTATCCTCCACGTGATAACATTTTAAAAACTAACTACAAATCTAAAGCTAAGTTTTACGAACCATTGTATGAACATTCAAGTAAATTTAAGACAATGTTTAAATTTATTTATTAAATTAAAAATATTTTATTTTTGCAAGTTAGCTCTAAGGTTGACGATGGGGCACTTGTGAATACGACATTTTGGGGCACAAGTAAACAGTTCCTTCCCATAGCCGTTCTCCGTAATATTATTATTACTGTAGGATATTGTAAGTGTTAAAAAATGTGTCAATATTTATAATTGTTATTTTTCTATAATCAGTTTGTAAATTTATTGTTAATTATTATTAATATTATTAAATATTTATTTATTTATGTTTATTATTTTTATTTAAAAAATTTTTCTGTTACTAAATAGTTGATCAATAATTTAGTGTTATACAATACTTACAGGAAATAATAAGACCCAAAATATTTTCATTTAAATGAAAACTGAAGTTCAAAATTATTCTTAAATACATTATTAAACAATGTATTAAGCTTAAAAGCAAAATACATATACAAAAACCCTTACACAATAATAAAAAATTCTTTTTATTATAGAGTCATATAAGTTTTTCTCTCGTCTATTCAGTGATCAGAACAGGCTACGATACTTTAGAATTTGACAGTGAACAGTTACATATTCGGAAAAAAATATTTACCTATTGGAACAGTTACTGTGTACTGTACAATTGAAACTGACGTAGTATAGGTTACAAACCCTTCAATGTATTTGTTATTTAGGTATACATGTATGCTTCATATTGAAGAATTTTCTTTCAAAATATGATGCTTCAGCATTTTTTACCCGTGTTCATAGTGCCCCCAGGGGCACATGTGAACAGCTGTAGGCATTTTTTTTAAAATATCATAAAGAAAAGAAATATTTTTTTAAAAATTCCCAAAAAAATCCATGACACAAAGAAAAGTTTATTCAATCACGGGGACACTTTTGCGTTGAGAAATGGATAATATTTTTTGAAAAATAAAGAAACGGAAAAAATTGTTCTCACTTCCCCCCCCCCCTTCCCCTATACATATATAAATTCACATTCATTAAAATTGAAGAGTGAACAATGACGCAAAGCTAATGTTTGCAAAAATGAAATTTGGGTGTGTTGTTTAGGAAAATCTTTAATTCTTAAAATATGGTATTCAAATCACCCATATATGGCTTCAATGCATAGCATCCCGAAATGGCGACCTATTTTCTTGGACAGAGCGTCGTGCTAGTAATGCGGAGGTGGTGAATTCAAATCCTCATGGTTAGTAAAATGTGTCATTCATTGTAAAAGTGCTATTAAACTCCGCATCTTAAGGAGTATTGCAATTTCTTGCTAAATGGTATCACTTTTAGTTCCTTATTTTTTGCGCACATTTAGTTGCCAAATGCGAGTAACTAGATTCAAATTAAAAAATTAAAATATCACATTTAATTACTAAATTAGATGCTATTTATCAAAAAAAAATATATATATTTTTCAGAAAAATGGACTTACACCACGATTACAAAGTCATCATCATCATCTAAGGAGTTGTTTTCTGACAAAGCCATAATTTTCCCAATAATTGATCAGACTTAATACTTAACGCATCATTTTAAAGATTTTTTTTCGCTACTTTTGGCGAAATATAAATAAAAAATTTACATTGTGGTGGTTTTACGAAAAAATCAATTTATTCTGTTTTTTTTTTTTTCAATAAGGCATTGCTTTAGTGTATAGCACCTACGAGGGAAACCATATAGCTCAGTTGATTAGAGCATTATTCATTATTCTGAAAACGTGAAGATCATGAGTTCAATCCCTCCATGCGATTTGTTGATTTTGATTGACTTTTTTTTCTTCCGGTTAATTTTGATCTAAATTTTCAAGAATATGGAACCCAAACTCATTTTAGGATTCTGAACCACAGTTATGCTGTTGCATTAATATCAGAAAATAAAAATTTTATTTTAGCATCATAGTAAATCTTAGTATTTCTTAAGAGTGTTTTTTTCTCTCTCTTTTTTTTGTAAGTATTTTCTTAAATATTTGCTAAAATCTTTATTTTATTTTTCACCACTGTCAACAAAAAATAAACAAACAATGCACTTTGTGACTGTTTTTCAAAAAAATATCGTTAAAAAAAATCAGATTTCTAAAATTCCATTATCAAACTCTAATACTTCGCACTGGTCCGCAAATTAAATTATATCTCTCTTCTTTTTTTTTTCAAGTGCGTGTTTTTTCAGTGTTTTCATTTACAGTGCAAACGTGTAATAAACAAACACTTTTTGCCTTAGGAATAACACGTGTTTTTGTGTTTTCTTAAGCAACATTATTTTTCATTGCGTTTTTAAGTATTTATTTTGAAATAAAATATAGAGCTGCCACGTGCAGGAAATTTTCTGTTAAATGGTCCTATATTTGTTTATTTTTGAAAATAGCACTAAAAATGATTTCTATGAAAACAAAGCATACGTTAAAAATTCATCAATTTGTTCGGAGGGTATTTTGCTGGAATTGAGAATTGTGAACGTATTTCCAAAAGTGTGCTCTGTTCGTGAAATGTAATCTTAATTTTAAAAATAACAATTAAAAAAATATATAAAAAGATACAGGGAAAATATTGCTTTGCATAACAGATCACACAAGCACTTTCACTAGGTCATCAAACGAGCAAACCTTGATTTTTCAGACATAAAAATTTTGTTTTTATTTAGAAATATGTAAGGACAAATTCAGTCCAATCCGTCCCCCACGTGAAATACCCATCATCTCTCAATAACGACGGGCGAGTGCAGCTCGTCATTGCCAGTTTGACCAAGAAAGTTCATGACGAATAAGACTCGTCATTTCAATTCAAGAGGTTAATCAAAATAAAACGTATTTGATGAAAACTGTAGGAGAGAAAATGAAGGTAATTACATGTACTCCTTCCATAAAGCTCCAAAGTGATGTGCTGCTAAAGTAAGATCGAAAGAAAATCTGAAAACATTTATATATTTGAAATGTATAATTTGGGGAAAAGTATAGTTTGCCTGTGAAAAATCAGACCCAAAAGGAATCTCGAGAAATGGATATCAGTCCGAGATCTGTATCATGAACCCGTAGGTATGAGATAAGATAAGCTGCGACTCCCATTTCCAAAATCTCGAACCGTATCCATTCATTAACCCATTCCTTCACGTCGTAGTTACTTGTGCAGCAGAAACATGCCGCCACTTGGGAGTCGAAAGATACTCTATCAGTCACTCTCGAGAGGAACTCGCATCGTCCAATTCATCCTGAATCGAGCTGCCGAATCGATTGCTTTCGAAGAAAGTGCTCTTCAGTTGAGGGTCACTGAGTACGTAACGTCGAAGGAGGTGAATCACCTCCTCACTCCCTTAAATCGAATCTCGATACAGCTATTCTCGATATACCGAAACTTTGTGGGCAAGCACAAAAGATTCTTCGATCAGTTTCTCACATACACAACGCCACAAAAGAGGTGCCACGATCCAGATGATAGATATGCAATATGCTTCTAGAGTGAAAATATTTCCGATTCATTTTCATTGAATCGAAGACCAGTCAACTCCTCGCTTTGCAATAACTCATTCGGGAACTTATACACATTTATTTTTAAAATGTAAATTATATTGTTTCCATCAAAGATCAATTAATGGATGAATCGCGATATTGCGCTCCCTTGAATTCAAAACCAGTAATTGAAATGTATTCTGCCGCTTTGGCCTCTGAGTCCAGTATAACTTCTTTAACAAACCTTCAAAACGTTGGTTAATTGATTCATTTAGGTAACTATGCTTTTATTCAAAAAAGCTTTGTGTGTTTTGAGTAAAAAAAAAAATGTTATACGGAACTCAATTAAAAATAATAGTTGAAATAGTAAATTATTTATCTCCTTGGGGGTGGAGGAAGCCAGACCCCTGCCCCCCCTCTTTTTGATCAAATTTTGACTTTATAGTTCCTTTCTTCCATGTTATATATACATTGTAAAAAATCAGAAAACGTTTCTGAATATATGGTATAGCTGCGGTTCATGAAATTTTCAAACGCATTTCCGAGTATTTCGGAATAATCTTTTCTGTAATATCCGCGAAAACGGCTCTGAGTATTTCGAAATTCTCTTTCTGTAACTTTCAAAAACGCTTCTGAGTATTACGGAATCCTTTCTGTATTGTTTAAAAAGTCATTGAATTTCATATTTTAAAGCATACAATATTTTGTTCAATGTAATTTGCGTTATAAAATATATTATTTGTTTTTTCTTAATGTACTGTAATGTTCATTAAAAAAATTCCAATTTGGTCATGTTAAAGAAAGTAATCATCTTAACTACTTTTTTTTGCCTCCCATTCCCCTAAAAAAATCTTGTATTAACAGCAGTATGTATCAAAGAAAACCTGGTAAAATTTTCGGGCTAAAATAAATACGGTTTTGAGAAAAATGTAATTTTAGTGCGACTAGTAAAAGTTTGAAATTGCAGTGCATAATCACAAGCAAGCATTAGTTGAGCAATGAATAATTGCAAATCAATGATGTCACTTTCATTTGTTGAAGTATATTAACTATAAAAATAGCTTATTATCACGATGAAATAAACAGTTTTAAATTTAATACTCGAACCTTCGTACGGTTGAATGTTCAAAAGGGGAATACCGCGTACTAAAAAAAAGAAAAAAAAATAACCATCCTTCCTGATTGCTTGAATAAAATCTATATACTAAGCCGCCACAAACAGAGGATTTCGAATTTTTAGAAACATATTTTCTTGAAAATACTTTCTTGGAGTATATTGAAATTGTACGGTAAAGGAAAACATTAATTGAAACTTACAAGCAACCCTACCTAAGTTTGAATCGCCGATTGGAATAAAACTTTGCACATCAATAGAACACTTAAAAATATTGAACACGTTTTTTCTTTTTCTTTTTTTTCTTTTTTCTATCGGCAACAAACACCTTTAATAGGCTGAAATTTAATCCTACATATTGGATAAGTGGGAATTAGAGGGTACAATATATATTCTTTTATTTTAAAGTTTAATTACAAAAATTTAAATAATGATTGACAATTTGAAAAAAAAAAAACTAAAGTTGACGTGTTTTAAGTTTTTCTGAAAATTTGTTTATAGGGGTAAACTATCCCTCGCAATCTTACCCCTTCGCGCTGCTAGTTGCCTTTGAACAATTCCATGTCCGAAAAAACACCATCTTCACCTCACCATTTCCGATTTCAAGAAAATTTGACATGAAGGACACATATGACAAGATAAGTAATCCTGTCAATTGTTAGATTTCTATTTTGAAAATTGTTCGAAACATAAACCAGTAAAAAAACTCAAAATGTGCGTAAAAAATGAAAAGTGTGTTCTTACAAATGACTGTAACTTCTCACCTAATTATACTAGCATGAAAATCGTAAAAATACTGTAAAGCTAGAAAATAGAGCTTTCTATTGATACATAACATTACATTCTTACGATAAATTTAAATTTTAAGGCCATTCACATTGACAGGGTAATATTGCGAAGGATGGTTTACCCCTATTAACAGTATTTTCAGAGAAATGCTGAAACACGTCAATGTTAGTTTGTTTATTTTGTTTTCAAATTTTCAATCATAATTTGATCTTTTGTAATTGGGCACTTCTACGAAAAGTGATCCTGACACACCAAAAAAATTTTTTAACGTAATATAGAAAAAACTTTTTTTTTGACGAAATCATATCTTCTCTTTTCATTTACAGCATTAATTTCGAGTTCAAAATGTTTTAATATCAGATTTTATCCTTATTTGATAACATTAAAACGAAGTCAAAGAAAAAAATATTGTTTTTGAAATAAATGTAGGAGCCATTGTTTTATTTAACCATCTTTTTTTTTTTTTTTTTGGAAAAACTATCAAATATCATGAACACAGATGCTTTACTATAATTGTGTCTCAATTTTTTTAAATAAAGACTTTTGATACGTTTTTGACACCTCAAAACATGCTGATCACTTTTTTTTTTTGATCACATACGTGACGCAAGAGGAACATAGTTTTCCTTCAAGGTCTAATTGGGGGACTAGAAGAAAACTATCTCATATCATAAATTAACTTGATACATAATACCTGTAACCTGATTTTCATTTTAAAATATTCGGTAAAAAAAATATGAGGCTTTTTGAAAGATGTCACACACATAACGCTCCTGAATGGTTTTCATTTCGAGTTGGGTCTTTACATTTGAATGTAAGGTAAAAAAGTATTTTACATAATTCACCTAAAAATATTGTGCTCTCGGACTGAAACCACGACTCAATTAGTGTTTAAAAATATTAATAATAACAATAATAATAATAAATATAAATACATAGAACGAAGTAAGAATTGTTTATTTCATGGCTTTTGAGAAGAAGTGAAGTGAATAAATTCTACAGATGAATTAAAAAATTCCAAAAAGTTTTAAGCAACATAAGTAAGTATATTTAGTAAATTATCGCCTATTAGCCAGGGCTAAAGCAAAAATACGTGAAATACACCGCCAGCTCAGTCATTTCCAGCCGAGGACTGCAGTTTCGTGCTTATTAGCACTCATCTAATAAGCACGAAATTGCAGTCCTCGGCTGGAAATGACTGAGCTGGCAGTGTATTTCACGTAACATAAGTAAGTGTTGGAAGGTCGTGATAGTTTATAAGCTTGACATTTACTATTTTATTCGTATATAAATAAAAATTAATTTCATCTTCATTCTCAATTTTGTGAACTAATCCTCTCAATTTAAGTGTTTACTAGGTCCGCTAGTCAGGCTATTGTATATCCTTTACTCCTCCCATCTACTCAGTCAGGGATTTTCAAATCGACAGGGAGAAATATATTTCTGTTTGTAATTTCTTTTTTTTTTAATATGTGAAATGCATATTTGTAAAAAAAAATGTATTTCCCTGATTGAAATAAGTGAATTGAATTGAATTGAACTAGCTGTGTTGTCCAACGTTGCACGATCTACCTCGAAAATAAAAGTTGTGTCAAGTGACGCTTTTTCAACAATCAGGCTTAAATAAAATAAAAAAGCGTGAAATTTCCTGTCAATGTGTAAATAGAGCAATTTTATGCCTCAAAATTTAAATTTAGACGTCTTTGGCTTTATTTTAATTCAAAAAGTGTTATATCATCGCTACTAACAGGCGTAGATATCCCGTTTCACGGATTTTTTGGCAACCTCCCTAAGGGGATCAAACCCCCATGTTGGGGGGGGGGGAATACCCAATGTGAATTCTTGAGCATCAAAGGACACTTGTGTGCCAAATTTGGCAAAGACCCAATGTAAACTGAATTTGAATAAGGAAAACCCACTGGGGAAGGGCAAAGACCCCCTCCCTCAGGGAGACAAAAACTCCCCATGTTAGTTCCTGAACACCAAAGAACCGCAATTTGGCAAATATCTGTCGTAAATTGTGGATTTTTGTAAGGAAATCCCCTACAACTACTGCATACGGTCACACATGTAACGATCTAATGTCACACACGCAAAGCTAATTAAGTTTTTTTTTTTTTTGCTATTGTACGAGCTTTAGAATTTTTTTGCTGAATACTTACTTAGTATACTTAGACACATCCACAGGAAATACTGTTCATTTATCTTTTGAAACTTCACAAGAAATTACAAATAATAAAAATATTTAGAATTATCCTATGAAAAAATAAATTGCCACCTAAACACTCTTACTTATCTTCTGTTACTCCAATAGAAACTATTAAGTAATATTTTTAAAGTGTCATATGGGTTTTTATTGTTATTTGCAAGGAAACCTTGTCAAAAAGTCACACACGTAACGCTGGAATGGCCAAATTATAATATAAAATGAAAGAATATATTGTACCCTTTAATTCCCAATTATCCAATATTTAGGGGTAAATTTCACCCCGTTAAAGGTGTTTGTTGCCTATATATATATATATATATATATATATATATATATATATATATATATATATATAAACAATATTTCCAATCGGTGATTTACTCTTGGGTGGGTTACTTTTCAGTCACTTCATGCACACATAAAGTCATTCTTTGTACCTAGATGTCGTGATGCGTCAGTTAAAGCAGAAATACATAATTTGAGACTGAGCAGAAATGTTAGGGAAAAATATGGGAAAGTATATTCGTTCTAGAAAGCTCAAACACCTCGTATGGTGGAGAGTGCCAGGTCTAGAAGCTGTATGCGTGCAATAAAAGAGTTCTTAGATTCCATCCTCACTGGTGCCCTGGGTGTTATTATCTCTTTATGATGTAAATTTCATTCTGTCTTCTGATATCTATGCCGTGTAGTACAGTGGACACCGGTTAATTGAATCAGTGGAAAATTGAATCAACCGCTTTAATGAATCGAATCGTCAAACTCAGAATAAAATCCAGCTTTATTGAACCAGCCGCTTTATTGAATCAACCGCTTTATGGAATCAAAAATGTTCGGAAGAAACGTGATTCGTATAACCGGCGGCCACTGTACTCTCACTGTGAAGCACGGTAAAATGTCTACAGTAATTTAAAAAAAAATGTCTCATGGCCAGCTTAAGGAGAATTCCGTTTCCATCGAAAAACATGTAATTACGAAAGCGTCCAGCTAAATAAATCGCCTACGATGTGTCGGATTCCGAAAGAGCAATCAATTAGCAAAGAGGCGGAGTTTGCATGCGATTCTAAGTACACAATAAAGAGAGAACGTCTCGAAAAAGGCGATTTTTATTCGGAGCTATCCAATCAGATTTATTAGAGCAGATTGTAAGTAAAAAGGGCGTCATTTATCAGAAGTGACACTCGTCGGGGCTCAAAATGGCTCTCAATGATAGAGGAGGGCGCTTAACATTCACAGTTCCCATTCGATGTTTGTGTTCCGCTTTATCAATATTCTGAGCCAGCTGAGCGCGTGTGGGGCAGATATTTTATGTTGGCGATGGTAAATGACACGCCACGCCTGCACACACATTCTCTGATTGCAAAAGGACTATTTTTACCACCGACACACATGACTTACACGGAGAGGCTCAACTCATCTGCTCCCAAATATTATTATTCAACTC
Organism: Uloborus diversus; assembly: GCF_026930045.1. NCBI lineage: Eukaryota > Metazoa > Arthropoda > Arachnida > Araneae > Uloboridae > Uloborus > Uloborus diversus. The sequence goes on from NC_072740.1 coordinate 130,446,327, forward strand.
GCTCCATTAAGGCAAAGTCGAATAAGCTTTCGGATGCTTACTGTTAAATCCTCTTCGCTCATTTTGCACTTGCATCGTTTCGAAGAAATTCAAAGAATTAAAGTCAAGCAGTGGGGCATCAAAGGGGGGAAGGGGGGTTAAAACACCCCCTCAGAGCAGGGACTGATTTACGGCAGGGCATTCGAGGCCCGGGCCGGGGGCACCAAATTTCTGTCATCAATTTTTTTTTTAGGGACCAGTGTTCGGGGCCTCTAACTAAATGAAACAAAAAAATTTTGTCATTTGAAATTTTTTTTTTAATTAAATGAAAGCATATTAGCCAATTGTTGTGGAGAACGATCATTTTCGCTATTGAAGAGAATTAAGTGTCCTTTGCGTACTCTCATTTCTGATGGTAAATTATTTTTATTAGCTCTGTTATCAATAGAAGGAAGTTTGACCTAAAACTTGATTATGAGGACATTATAGATGAATTTGCTACAAGAAAACAAAGGAGAAAATATATAAAGAATCATTGATGCGCAGAAAGCACATTATGATTTACCTTTACCATTTGTATCATAGTATCATAGTTTTTCCATCTGCGACTGTAAAAAAAAATTTCTAACATGAAAACCATAAAATTATTTTAGATTTATATTAAACGATTTCTTTGCAAAACATCTTAATTACTAACTTTTTTTGTATGAAATCGATGTTTTAAAGTTTTCTTTCTATCAAAATAATATCCAACACTTACCTTCATATTTTTTGGTGTGTTTTTTTTTTTTGGGGGGGGGGGGCACCATATCTATCAGTGCCTGGGGCACCCAGGTGTGTAAATCGGTCCCTGCCTCAGAGGCATTGGTTTTAACATAAATAAACATTCTAATACGGCAGTTTATGCCTAAGAAAGGGCTGTTTTGATCACAAAAAACCCCTTCAGAAGGTATTTTTGATTAAAAAAAAAAACCCTCTAGAAAGTATTTCTGACTGCGCTTGTGAAGTCATGACACTTTTTACAAAACAGTTCGAATAAGAATTCCGAGTTTAAAACAATAACATTTTCTACTCTCTTAAATCTAAATTAGAAACGTCAGTGCTTCAGAAAAGGGGGTCATTCCGGTGAACATGGTACATTTCAGTTTTCAAAACTTTGTTTTTTTTCAATGTCATCTAATCCAACAAAAATTAATGTCAAATAATGGCAAAAGGATTTATCTGAACTATAAAAATTAATTAGCTCAACTTATTATTATTATTGGTATTAATATCCAATTTTTTCAGTTCTTTTTATCAGAAATGAAAGATTTTGTCCACTCTGTTACACATTTAAAAACAACAACAAATTCAAAATGTTCAATTATTTTTTGAAACATTTTTGTTCAATATAAGCAAATGAAACATATATTTCATACAAATGCTTAAAATGTCATTGTAAAAGGCACATTTAAGTTTTATTGCTAATTATCTTACTCAAAAACACAAAATTAAAAAAAAAATCGTTTGCAAAAGTTAGATTATTATATGAAACAAACTTGAAAAAAGATTGAAGTTGGATTATTCTAGTTAGTAATTGTGTAGTTGCAAATTAACCTTTGAATTAAATATTTAAAAAAGAATTACAATCAAATCAGTTAAAATATTCCTGTAACAGAGTGGACACTATTATTGAAGATAGAAGTAATCTCTATATTTAAGCAGAGAAAATAGATACCTAGACAATGTTTCATTTTTTAACATTTTGTATTCAATTCAATTTTTCTATAAATTTGTTAAGCTAAGCTTTTTGAAAAACATCAATAGCATATGGGACTTGTTTACTATTTCCATAAATATTGTCCACTCTGTTACACAAGAAATGTACCAGAGTGGACAAGTAACAGAGTGGACAAATAAGTAGTTAATTTTTTTTTCTAAACCTAAACATAAAGTAACAGTTAAAAATTGTAATACAAAATCAAAGAGTAACTCTAAAATTACTACTTTATATGTAATTTAGATTTTTTAAAAAAATTTTATTAGTAAAATTAATGTAACATAGTGGACATTTTGTAACTCAAATTTACTATCAGAGACAAAGAATGAATCTTACCTTGCTTGTTGACTGTTGAATCCACTAAGGTTAGCTAAACATGGAGTTTTTACCATCTGGTCATCTCAAAAGTATTGGTAGATATTTTGTAAAAATATTTTTTTTTTTTTGTATTCTTTAATGACTGTAACAGAGTGGAAAATTTCAAAATTTGTAAACTGTAGGGACAATTGTACGTTTCCTGCACTTTCATTGAAAAATATTTTTCTAAAAAAAATTTATTATTTAAATTGTTACAATAAAGGTGTTGCAATATAATTGGAAATTTTTTTTTGTTATTGCATTATTGCATCTAAGCAATTTCTTAAATCACTTTTTAACTGTCACTGTTTTGAAGCTGGTTCATCAAGATTTTGCCTTTTTGACTAACATATTTTTTTTTTTAATATTTCTAAATCAAAATATTAAAAACAAAAAAATCTCATATTACGTAATTGCATAAAGAATAGAGAAAAAAATATGATTAATTCATATTAACTATCAAATTTTCTGTAAAAAGTCCAAAAGTGCCGCACATGAAATGTACCATTTTCGTCGGAATGACCCACTTACAAGAATCAAACAACTGATCATCTGATTTTAAGAGGACACGTCGCATAACTTAGTTGTATGTATTATGTCTTTTCTCTTATAAAAAATGTTTTAACTGTCCTATTTTGAAGAAGTCGTTCTGTTTATAAATTATGCAAAAAAAAAAAAAAATAAATAAATAAAAAAAAAAAAATAAAAAAATAAAACTGAGTGTAAAAGCTGAAAAATGCATACTAATATTTTATTTACTTTTTACTTTATGTTCTTGTTCATATCGTAGTGAAATCAGCTAACTGTGCATTAATGACTACTATAGCAGCCCTGTCATTTCAAAAAATTACAGGGAGGGGGGGGGGGAGAGAGGGATGTGCAAAAGGTATATCGTCGCCTCAAAGCAACAGTAGGATATCTTACTATTGTTTCTGGGATTAGATGTCTTATAGTTGCTCTGAGGCAACTGTATACTAAATGTAAAATATACCAAAAAACAGCAAAAATCACGCCCACTTACAGTAAATACATTAATTTCCCAAATAAGGGAGGTAATTGACCTCTCCCTGATCCCCTAAATGATGGACCTGAGTACAAGGGCAGATCCATCTTATTGATTTCGTGTGGTTCATATTTAAAATACCACACGAATAGGAAATATGGACCCTTAACTGCAATTTTTGGCACAAATAATTGATCTCCACAGTAATTTCTCGAAATCGAAACATCAAAATGCAATTTTAAGTCATTCCTTTCAATTTACGAGGAGGTCACGATCCTCTTCACCCATTCCCTTGGTCCGCTCGTGACTACTATGGTGTCCTTCCGATACTTTCTAAATATCGAAAAAATATTGGTTATTTTTCAGTCAGCGTAAACTTTCTAGTTTAGAAGTCATTGCGAATGGATTAGTAGAATTTGTATCATAGTTGCCAGTTGGCACTTGTTCATGGGCTTCAAAAAATCAAATTTTAGTAACTCAAGCATAAAATCTTTCTGTTACACTTTTCTCCTCTCTTCCTCCTCTTTCTCCTTTTCTCGTCTCTCCTGATACACTTTTCTCCCTTCACGAAATCTTGTACTTTCAAGTTTCAAATGGGTTAATTTAATTGTAGCTGTTATATAGCTTATAAAGCTGTTGCGTCAAACAACTATAAAATGTTCCTCGATTAAATTTTAATATAATGCTTCAGAAAAAGAGTACATCATTTTTCCCCCGAGAAAAGAATAAGAAGAGTATTTATTCAGCCTTTTTAATAATCTCCGATTACAGTGTCTAATTGGAAAATTGAATTAAATAACTCTTTGCATACAGAAATGTTACAGATTAATTGTGTAAGAATTCTATAATAGTATGACTTTAGTAACACTAACAATTCGAATGTTTTGCTTTTCATCAACCCCGTTATTTCGAATTTTTCATCTAGGGAGAGGGAGAGGTTCCATACTTAACTTAAGTTTTATCGAAAAATAAAAAACACCACGTTTACTTGTATTTAAAATCATTAATTTTTCAAAGCGGTGGGTGTGGAGGCAATTGACACTTCTAAATCACCTCACCCCCTTAGGGTGCTCACCCCCTAAAGCAAGGACGCACCCCCTAAATATCGCGAAAATTCACCCCTCAAAGCAAGAGGCCCCTAAAAAAGTAAAAATACCCCTCAAAACTCCCCCTCCCAAGGAGTCTGCGCCATGAAACCCCCCCCCCCCCCCAGGTGGTCCCCCATGCCTAAACGATGGGCCAACCTGGCACCTTTTCCTTTCTTATTAAAATAACAGATCGGCAGCGAGTGGTCAAAAATAGTTATTTCAGAATAGCATGTCTCATTTCTTCATTTTCCGATTCCTCATCCTTATCAATTACGAGCGCTGGTTGATACTGCGTTTAAGAGAAATACGAAGTTTTACGAACCACGGGACTGAGAAATTTAGGCGTTGTGCTTTCAGCGCCATCTATTGCATTACTGAATAAGTACTAAGAGATTTTTCCCAGATCTCTTTCTTTTGTAGTGATTCGGATGCGGGTTAAAAGGTTCAGCTACTCAAGCAGGGGAAAACCGAAAGCATCATCTTTCATCTTTAAGATGCTGTGAAGCTGTGAAACGCAGTCGATGCAAAATCCATTAACAACGAGTTAAAATGCATACGTAAGCAATGTCAAAAGTAATATAATTGCAAGAGATAAAAAAGAAAAATTTGTTTCTTGGATGTGATTGCACGAATAATAAATAACAGAGATTTAAATTTTAGGTGCGATTTAAATGTATAACGGGGTGCCACATGTTTTATTATTATTATTATTATTATTATTATTTTTTTTTTTGAGCAACTGGTAAAATTTTGTTGAAAGCATTCACGATCATTTTATAATTTGGAGGGGAGGGGAGGGGGTGAAGAAGATATTTGGTCTTTTTGCAATGTGTGCCTGCCACTGTTTTTGGCATCGTTTTGGCGACTGCAGAGAAATACCTATGAATGTTCATTTACTGTACCCGTAACTTACAACAAACTTCATTTCGGTTGCGCCGGAAACTAAGATCCGGATGCTGTCATCTCTTAGGTCATTAGTCCAGTTTTGTTTTTTAAATATATGCGTGGAAAGGTTTTATCAAGAAGCCTTACATTAAAACGCGTTAAATACAGCTGAGATTTTTCTCTGCACCAGGTAACCTTTCTCATTCCTCAGAAAAAAGGTAGCTACGAATGATTGAAGGAAAAAAAAAAATCATTTAAAAGCATATAAATTATAGAGTCTTTTTACTATTTCAATTGTTAGACAGGCAGATCTGACTCTTCTGCTTTTTTATTCCTTGATTTTATTATTTCTCTGATTTTGCTTTTATCAGAGTTTCTCTCTATCTCTGGTTAGGCATCTAAACTCGATCACATGTTACGAGAATGTATGCGTTAAAAGAGTATAGAGAGATATAAAAGAGTGATATTTACTTATGTGAACCCTTTTTGTCCTCTTAAAACGAAAACTTCAAAAACAAAAACAAAAAAAAAAAAAAAAAGCTTTCAGTACGATTGCAAGTTCTTACTTTTAAAAGTTGTCAATTGGAAAATATATGTGGCTCATGCAAACTGAAAAAATACTGGACAAATCTTAATTTCAGAATTTGCATGTATTAAAGTCAGAACAGACAACGTAAGTAGAAGCACAAATTTGTAAATTACAGCAGACACGTGTTTCGGCGTTATGTCGGATGTCTTTTCATCCATAAGCTCATTATTTTTTGCATTGAAAAAGGCGTTCCCTGTAACGCCGAAACACGTGTCTGCTGTAATTTACAAATTTGTGCTTCTACTTACGTTGTCTGTTCTGACTTTACTATTCAGCACAAAGGTATTTATTTATCTTTTCATTTGCATTTATGTTTAGATAGTTGGATTCAAAGCATGCTTGATTTATTTTAATATTTAGTCTTTTTCAATTGGAGACGAACATAATAAAGTTCTTTATGTTGAAAAAAAAATGATTTAACTTTATAATTCAAGCCACCTTGTTGCTATTTTCACACCGGCCATGACAGCAAGAGCATAATGCGTTAATACACTGATAAAACTAAATAGTTGCCTTTGGTACCTTTCAGGGATGAAAGCTTGTAGCACCAGCGGAGCTGCACCCTATAGGAATCCGAAATGGCACTCTTAACTCAGGTGGTGCGCCGGGGCTGAAAAAACGGAACCCTCGGAGAGAATAATTGCACCCTTACTCTTCCCTATTCCAGAGTTTAATATACAATTACTTGCGGCAGGGGTGCTCCCCCCTCCCCCAAAGAAAAGTACGCAGCTTCTTCGGTGTTACGGGGGGCTGGGATTTTTCGGGATTGCTTGGGGCGCTCTCTAAAAAAACCAAGGCATTTGAAAAACAATATTTGTAAATCTCCGCCCTAAAAATTTTACTGATGCAGTTTGCGCCATGATCCGCCCCCACCCCACTCGTAAGCACAACTGCTTTCGCAATTGTTAATGGAACTAATTATTGGATTTTTTTTGAAAATTAAAATGTCCTATGGCTGTGTTCCCTGTTGCTGATCTCAATAGAGTTACTTGCGGCAAGTGATGCCCCCACCCCGTAAAAAGAAGCACTTCCCCTCGGGTGATAAAAAGGGTTGGGCACCCCCCAAAAAAATTAAAAAAAAAACTAGATTTTTTTGAAACAACCCCTAAAAAATTGAATGTGACAGTTTGTGCCATACCCGCTCTCTCGCAGCCCCGCACCCCCCTTTGCTATTATTATATTATTATCGGAATAAATTCTTTGAATTTTCTTTCCCCAGATGGCCAATAGCTGTTTCGTATTGCATATCTTAATAGGGAAGTGTGATGGACCTTGGAACACTTCTCATATTTTACTTTTTAATGTCAATTATTTGAATCAAATTTTAAATCTAAAAGTCACATTAATACCCCAATATACTTCTATGCAATATATTTTTTAAAATTCAGACAGTTTGAAAATAAAATGTTGCCAGCCATTTTTAAAGTAAAAGTTCCAAGCTGTCCTAAGGTACAACATCCTATTGTACCTTGGAGCGCAGCCTGTTGTACTATGGAAAAGTCTTCACGATTCAGAAAACAGCCATGTACTCGAACCAATTTTGCATCAGAAAACTGAAAAAAAAAAAAAAAAAAAAAAAAAAAAATTCATGGTAGTGAATTAAATCGTGAATATTTAATAATGAATTATGAATAATGAATAATGAATTATTATTTAACATTAAATGTGTGTGTTTAAAAGAGTACATAAGATTAGAGCATTGTGCCATGTTCCTAAACATATCTTAATTATTTAGAACCATGAATATGTTGCATCTAAGAACTTGTCCCAAGATACAAAATTTTTGGTTGTCCCAAGGTACAATCACCACGTGATTTAAGAAAAATCAAAATGGTGGTCGATCTAGATGCACTATAATTATTTTCTCATAAGAAAATTATTTAAAGTACTTCTATTTTATAACAAAATAAAATTCAGTTGGTTAAGTTTACAAATACGCAGGAAGAAAATGAAATGAAAATGAAGAAAATATTTACTTTTGAGTCATAAAACTTTCTTTCTCTTACAAGATCGTCAATTTTGCTGATTTGATGCTGATTTTTACTATGACACCATTTAGTGGTGAAGGTTACTATTGGAGATTACAAAAACATGGCTGCTAAACATGAATTCTTAGAAATTAGCAGTGTCCCAAGGTACGACACTCTCCCCTGTACAGTAACTTGCGGCAGAGCTGATCCCCCTTCTTAAAGAAAAATACGCATCCCATCATTTGTTACAGGGGGCTGCCGGTATTCTGTGGGTTTTTGATATACTATCAAGCGTTTAAACTTTTATTTCGTTACTTTTGTTTTCATCAAGATTAAAACTAATACTACGCTTTTCTATTACATATAAGGAAAAAGATTTTTGTTCATTTGTGGGAAACGTTCTTTGCGATTGTGATTTTCGGCCCTTTTTATCCCAGCTCTAACCCCGAACTAACTGTTGTGCTATTATTTAGTAAATTGTTGTCAATAGCGAAATTGAATTTCGCAAGTGTTCTAATTGTTAAGATTAAAACAATGAAAATTTTACCGATAGCTCAGTTAATGTAAGAAATAAATATACATAGCTATGAGTTATGTTATGTGTCTCTATACGAGGTATATAAAAGAGGAGTTTGTGGGATTGTGGTGCGCTTAGGTATTGATTGATAAATATATAATGACAAGTAGATAAACATAAAGATTGATAGATACTAACGTACATGGATAGATTTAGAAATCGTTTTTTTTCAAATAAATAAATATAGATTGAAAAACATATAGAGATAGATAAACTCGGAGATAGATATATATGGATATAGATATACATACATATAGATTGATTTTTATAGAGATAGATACTGTGCGGCAAATTTATTAGATAGACGCATATTGATAGCTATGTCGAGACATAGATGTGAAATAATTTTTGAACTTTCACCAAATTTACCTAAGCGTCCTTGGGGTAAAAATCTGGTTGACATTAAAAGCGAATAGTGCAAAGCGGCTTACCATCTAGACGCCGAAGACAGCTAGTTTCAGAATTAAGAGAAATTATGTGTTCGCAGACAATGCAGGGACACGATGATATTTTTAATCCTACAGTTTTCTTGAAAGGAACTTTACTGTGTAAAACAAAGTTATGTAAGGCTTGACATTATCTGAGAGCTCAAATTTCTTACATAGAATTATTTTCAGTCACTTGCTTGCACAAGTCGAACATTTGTTATATATGAGGTGCAGCAGCATTATTCGTTAGGAAACTCCTCTGTAAATAAAATGAATAAAATGAACGTGAACTGGTTCGTACTAAAATAAACGAAAACGGATTCAAATACAGTTGGCTCTCTGTTTAACGACTTTCAAGGAACCACAAAAAATCGTTCTTAAGTAGAAAACGTCCTTAAATAGAATGCTTTTAACACTACAGTGGACCATCTGGGACCGTGAAAAGCCGTCGTTAAATAGAAAAAGTCGTTAAATAGAGCGTCGTTAAACAGAGAGCCAACTGTAGTTCAAAAATTTTAAAATCCAGTCCTCAACATTAGGCCCCTGGAATTAATTTCAGTTTTGAGGCCTCGAATTCAAATTATGTTTTTTCCGCGATCACGAATTACTATAGGACACTACTCGTTGGGTTTCTTGTTTCTACAAATGGCTCCTATCGCAATCATGATTGTGAAAAACATGACTGGGACTGGATGCTGGATAATGTGTGCTGGGATGCTGTTTTTGTCTAAAGAGGTTTGTGTAGTCGAGAGGTTCGGTTAAACGTAAAGTCGATTCCTGGGGACTTGTACACCACCACCTAGGAGGCGTCCCGCTCGCGGAGATCGGTATACTTCCGAAACGATGTGACCTGGAACGCCAACTTCAATCAAGTGAGGACAATAAGCGATTAGTGATTGCTCAAAAAAAAAAAAAAAAAAAAAACATATATTGAACTTCACAGCGGAATCTAGCAAAATCCATCCTTTCTAAGGTAGGCATTTTGTAACCACACAGCTCTGGACGCAATTCTGAGTCGTAAATCGATATTAGCGAAAAAAAAAAAATAGCTTTAACAAAACTTTATTGAAAGTTCGTCGCATTCTGTCTTGAAAAGTATTTGCTTTGATTCTGTCAAACAACTTACCAGATGCATGATCGCTCATAATCACGAAAGATAATTATTATTTGGAAAGGTTAATTTGAAGTTTTAAACTTTTATTCACGTAATAATTTTCAAGGGGAAAAAGGACATCTGAAAAGAAACTTGACTTAAATCAACGATGAATTTATACAAATGAAGAAGAATTTTATTCATAAAAAGCCATCTTTCAAACATATTAAGCGTTAACAAATATACTCAAAAATATAAAAAAATATGAATGCTATTTATATATTTACTTAAAATTCTCAATGGAACAGAAATGGAAGAATTATCCGTTGAACAGATTTTTTTTTCTCTTTTCTTTCTTCCTTTCTTTTTTTTCTTCTTGAATTTGAGAAAAGAAAGGAAAAGAGGGAGAAAAAAGAGAGAATAAATAAAAAAATAAATGACCAAATTTCATGACGTAAAAGCGGAACGTTCTTTCGCAGGTAAAACTAACGCTGTCAATTAAAGTACGATCAAGTCAATTAAAGTAGATCTCGAACTATTAAAGATAGAAAAGCACTAAAATAAAAACTATATTGATGAACTCATATGAGCATTAACTCTATTATTGTCATTAACGTTTAAAATCATTAAACCAGAGAAAAGTGTGAGCAACATATTTTGGGCATCAAGTATGTGGCACTATCATTTTCACCTTCTTCGGCTCTTCGGTTTCCTTTATTGAAGAATAATTACAAACAAAAAATGTGTGATAACCTGTCATTTTCATTAATTGGTATTCATTTATTAGTAAACAAAATAAATATGCAGAAAAAACATTAAAAAAGGAAATAAAAAGCTTCAAGGACTGTTTTACAATCTAACAGTAACAGTTGGACGTTAATCCGCTTCCAATTCAAAATTCTCATAAAATATTGAGAAGCATTGTTTTTTAAATTTAATTATCATATTACTGATCAAATACATATGTTTCCATAACATACTTTATTCATTTATGATTTATGTAATGTTTTATTCATTTGAAGTGCTACACACAATGGACGGAAAAAAATCGCAGTTTGAGCAGATTCTTTCGCTAGAAGATCGAGTCATACTTTAGATTTCCTCATAGAATCAAGAATTGCAAAGCGGACTCAGATGTTAAGTATCGCAAACGAAAGGAAATGAAATTTGAAAATCAATACAAGAATGGCTTACATTTAGCTTGAAATTTCTGACACATTTCTTTTTTGGGATACTCGGTCTTTCGGAAGAGTTATTGGAGTTAGCTTTCACACATTATTTTGGGTTGTGAATCACTCTTAAAGTTAGGAACATGAAAGATCATTAGTCAGTTTTGGTTGCACTCTGGAGCTATACATTTAAAGTGATTGATGAAAAGCAGTTATTTTCAACTGTTAAATTTGGGCTTGAAGGACTACAATTCCAGTGGGTATTATTATATTAAGCAGCCAGAAAAAAAAATATCGTGTGTCTATTAAAATAAATGAGATCATATTTGTTAGATTTCTTAACAGGCATTTTTCCTTTTAAAAAATAAATAAATATTACTTTACTCCCTTGCTCTCTGTATCCACACATATCTTTACGAATTTTTCAATAGATATGTTTTAAATTCTTACATATTCCGTAAGTTTTCATTCAAACTTTTGGAAACTTCACTTGTAAATTGTTTCCCCGCTTAGCTTGTTAGTTGGCTTCCCTGCTATGAACTAGCATTGAATCCCAATGGATTTGAGAAAAGATATCATCAAGCTGACTTAATTTTGACAATTCATTTTTGGTGTAAAATTTGGTGAGAAGTTGCCAAGCGTCACCAAACTTAGCAATATTTGGCAGCTTTCAATCCCCATACATAATTGTAGACTTTACTTCAATATTCCATTCATTCATCCGAGAGAATGGAAATAGCTGGTCAGATCTCAAATCATTTAGTTATCAGGTAGTTTTAAGTCAGCTAGTGTGCAATCAAAATTGTTTGCGTTAAAAAAAAAGGGTAGAAATTTAAATCAAACCGGGATTCATATAATCATGCATCATAAAAGTAAGGAATATGCTACAGCTAATTATATTCTAGAACTATGATTTTGAACTTTGAAAAAAAAAAGAAAAAAAAAAGCATTTTCTTACAGCTTCAATGCAGTTAAAACTGACACATAATAATCTAGGAGAAATTTTGTACGAAAGATCTTACAATCCGTTAAAAGAGTATAAACTGTAAAAACATTTTAGCATATTTTATTATTGATATTTACATGTAAATACAAGTACATATCTCAACAGCATTATTAATTAAGTCACTTCCTTCAATTTTGACTTAATTGTTAACTCTATGCGGTGTTTAAGGAAACAAAAATCGTCAAATTTTGCATTAAATTTTTTTAATCATTTAAAAAACTTCGATTATTACTGCTTAAAAAGACGTTTGAAATTTTTTTATATCTTAATTAGAACGAAAGATATAATTTTTTCTGTTGCGTGCATTTAACTAATGTTATATTTAACTTTAAAACTTTAAACTCCTTTTTTTTCTACATGATGCAATTTTTCCTGATTTTTGCATTGAAATTGTGATATGTCAAGAACTGATAAAGATAAAGTAATGAAAAATGTCGAGCATATCTTTTTCAAACAATTTATTTTAATTCTTGTTCGGCAAATTTTTTTTTTTAAAAAGTTTACTGCAAAAAATGTGATTTTTTTAAAAACAAAGTATCTTTTCGAAATTTTCGAAATTTTTCTTCAGATATTTTCTATTAATTTTTATAAAATTACTATTTTTTTAAATCGCCGAATAAAAATTAAAGTTTAGGTATTTGTGCATATTTTTTTGAAAAAAAATTGAAGATTGACCAAGAATATCTTGAGTTTTAGCGTTTTGAAGCAACCCCATTTTTTTAAAATAAATTAAATTTAAATAAAAAATTTTCAAAAAAATATTTATTTTATGATTTTGCTTATTAAATAGATGGTGAATCAGTGTAAAAAAAAATTCAAAACTCTAAACTGTTAAATAAAAAAAATTTCAAAATGTGTCCCGGACCCCCTTAGGTCCAGCAGTTTTACACTGAAAGTAAAAAACAGCATAAACATACTTAAGATGCAACAAATTTTAAAATTTGCATTATTTTATTGAAACTTAAAGAGTCTATTTTTCTCTCTCTACAAATAAGTTAGAAAACCGTTGAAAGAGAAAATCTATTTTAATGTTTCTTTAAGGCTGTTTTAAGAAACTCTACTTTAATAGTCTCTCAACCTAGAACCCCTATAAGAGGACAGGCCGACTTATCTGACATTTTGGTTCCAAAACACCTTTGGATCCAACCCTGTTCCTAGTATTTATAAATACGTTATAACAGTTGCTGGTTGCTATGTCGTAAAACTATTGATGTTTAGTTGAGTAAAATGTCACTTAAGGTCAATCTAGAAATTCACAAATTCAACAAAAATGCTTCGGGAAATGTTTATTGTAATGAACATCATTTCAACACCTAATGTGTTCTTTAACTTGTATTAATTAAGTCTTTCATTTACAGAATAAAACAATCAAACATCAATCATGCAACTCAGCTAAAGCTTGAGAACCAGTTTTCTGCAACAAGGCTTTTTTTATAAAAGACTAATTTTGTGCCCCTGCAATTTTGGAACCAAAATGTCGGATAAGTCAGCTCCCCTTATATAGTATCCTTATTTCAACCATCCTGATGTATGCATATCACAACCCAGATCCCAATAACCTATATTACGTTTAATGATACTTAAAGCTAGGCAAATGCTTTTAATATGCCTATCAAAATTAATTTCCGCATTCATTCAGTTACTATTATCTTTTTAAAAATTTTCACCTTCATTCAAAGGTTCACAAACATGATGAAATATGAAAATAGGGTGATTCACCAGTAATTTACTATTTAGTGGAAGTTTCTACATGCCCTTCCTATTTTACGTGTCGATAAAATTATCAGGTTTAACGAATACTAATCATTTTCTATTTTTTGTTATTAGTTTTTAAATTGTTTTCAATAGTAGTTAAAAAACGAGATTTCACCAGTAATTGACCAGTGTCCACCAATAATTGACTACTTTCTAGACACAGTAAAAACTAAAATCTGTACTATTAAAATCTGAATGCATGTAATGTTCGCCTAAAGGTCGCCTCTGATTGTCTGTTGAATTGATGGCGTCACCACCGATGTCACTTTCATATGACGTTAACTATGGCGAAATGAGAGTGATGACATATAAAGTTCAAAAAGTCGCCAAACTTGGTGACATTTAACAGTATCTCGCAAAATTTGGCGCAGAAAAAAGTCGCTAAATATTATGCCAACTTAGCGATACCTGTTCAATGTCTTGCCAAGACTTTAAACAGATATAACGTTATCACTATGTGAGCCACCGCAGGATCCGAATCTAGTAACAATATGAGGCAGTGAGAAGCAAAGGGATATAAGTAGACATTTTCAAGGTTTAAGTAAAACGCGTTTAAAGATAAGGTCCTAGGTACACTTTCATTGAAATTTTTTTTCTAAATCAAGCTGTACAGCAGAACCTACTAAGGCTACTAGTACAATCTCTTGCCCCAAGAAAGAGGAAGGGTTCCTCTACTATTTGTACTGGTTATCTCCAAATTTTTAATTTTGCCACTTGCATCCTTTTGCTTCTCACTGCCTCATATATGCTAGAATAGCCTAGATAATTAAACATCACCATTGATAGTGTAAATTTTAATTCCAGCTCCAGTGGATTAACTCTAAACTTCAGTAGATAGAGTTGACCAGTTTTCGTTTCCTTATTCCGTCCTTCATCATGACACAGTCTTACCAGTAAAACAGTTAAGTTACCGGATCCAGTTCAGCCTTGTCACAATAAAGTCTTTCTCTGTAAGTTAAACGTTACCAAAACATATTATCAAATTATCATGCCGTGGAGCGAGTTTCATTGTTGATGACGTCAGGAGCGTAACTCGATCATTGACTATTATATATATGAGGATGGTTATAATTAAATGAGCATACAAATCAATTCCAGAGAAATGAAGAATAAATATTTTGGGTCCAATCGCTTAAAGTGTTTTTTTTTTTTTTAGCATTTAGCACTTTTATGAAAAAATAAAGTTTCGTGATGGTAACTTTGTACTATTTCGGAAATACAATTACACTAAAAGGAATAAAATAAAATAATTTTGAAAAAAAATAGAACCGACTTCAAAATTGCTCTAAAAAGTGAAAAATAATATTATTCTTTGAACACCATCGATAAAACTTTTAAACATAATTTTTGAAGTTGGCGCAAAAACGATAGATAAAATCATTCGTAGACATAATTCACCACCAAATGCCACTCGCAGACATTATGCATTGATAACAGCATATTTGAGTAACGGTATAAGTGTTTCATTCCTAACTTTAGATGATTTTCTGAAAAACTATGAACGAAGTACGGTTGCACATGATTTTACTTTTTGTTTTTGCGCCAACTTCTGTTCAAAGAATAAAATTATTTTTCGTTTTTTAGAGCAATTTTTAAGTCGGTTCTATTTTTTTTTTCAAAATTATTAATTTACGTTGTCGGTTTATAGTTTTCAGCATTAATGAGATAGGTAAATATTTGATTACTTTTTTTTTTTTATTTTTTGTTTTACGCTCAGCAGATTTTTTTTCTGTCTGTGAAAACCAGGATATGTGCTAATTCAAGTCCCTGACCATATTTCCCAATCAGGGTAATTTAAGTAAAGGCCAAAAAAAGAAAAAAAAAAACAAAAAAAAACACACACACACACACACAAAGGGGGGGAAAATGTTTCTTCACATATGGTAAACGTTGTCTCTCATTTAATTCATGAGAAAATTTTCGGATTTTACTGTAATCTATAACACTGGAACCCTTTTTATTGCTTCAAAACACTAGCGCAGCCAGAAATACCTTCTGGTTTTTATTTAATTTTGATCAAAAATACCTTCTGGAGGGGGATCTTTGATGAACAAATCTCTACTGAAGGGGTGGTTTTATGATAGCACAAATACCCTTTCTTGAAGGGGCTTTTATAATCAAAAATACATTCTGGAAGGGGCTTTTTTCATCGAAAATACCTTCTGGACGGGGCTTTTCTAATCAAAAATAAATTCTGAAGGAGATTTTTGGATTAAAACAGCCCTTTCATATGCATTAGAATTTGCATTTATGTTAAAACCAATGACTCTGGGGGGGGGGGGGGTTTCACCCCCAAAACTCACCCTTCGCTGCTCCACTTAAAACAAATCCTGCACATTATAAAACATTGCAGAAAAAAACATACCGACGGAAATAGTTCATCTATGAGGATTGACTCTTGTGTTTTATAAAAAAAAAATGAATTTACATAGATAAAAAAAATTATACTTGTCTCAAATTTTCATGTTATGTCGAAAACGCAGAATTTCGGAATGGTTATTCGTAGCCAAAGCATTTATTTGTCACCAAAAGATTGCGCGAGAAGAAGCCCTATTAAAAGTCCCAATTGAAAGTGAAATGAAGCAATTTTTCCATCTATTTTTGCATTATAAGAAAGAAATTTATTGTCATAAACATAATTGCGTTTTAAATTTCAACCCTTTAATTTGCTATGTTCAGCTCTCATACTGCGGGAAATTCGTCATGTCTGTAACATCGAAGAAGAAACCAATTGTTATCGAACTCATGCAGATGTTTTTTTCACAACTAATTCTTCGTGTTGATTTTTGAAGTACAAAGATCAGTTTAAATGCATCTCTTTTCCTGCCAAATTATTTCATGTTTTAAAATTAGTTTATTTTTAAAAAATATGCTTCAAAAACTTTTTTTTCTCCCCAACAGTCAAAAAATGCAGCCCCCCCTGAAATAGGGATAAATATTTACCTTGACATTGTCCCTAATTTGAAAAAAAATCTGTTACTAACTTGAAGTGAAAGATCAAATACTCTATTAATTTTATTTTCTAAGTATCTTGACTTTTAAAAAATTGACTCTTTTTCCGTAGTCAAATTGGCGCTTTTTCTGATATTCACTCTTATAAAGTTCTGCGATATTTATTTTCAATGGTTTTAAACTAAGTTATTATTATTTTACGTTTTATAGGGTAAACGACTAGTTATGGAACTTAACCAGTAATGGGAAGATTTATCTCATGATTTCAATATCAAGTTTGTAATCGATATTTCATGAGCACCATCATTCTCAAAATTCTCAAAATTGCATCTTTCAAGAACACCCCCGTCGAATTTTTTTCCAAACATTAGTTTTATCTATGTTTGGAAAAAAAAAAAATTTCAAAAAAGAAAATGTGTTTGTTTTTTTTTTTGCATTCAAGTTTTTGTGGTGTTTCTTCCCTACGTGCCTGACATTGTTGTTTCTAATTAGAGCGCAGTTTTATTGATGCGTACTCATTTCGTACCCTTTTTTCCATCATTTAGGTACATTTTTGTTATCGATTGAGATACTTAAGATCTTTCTCAGCTGATGTGCTCATAACTCGTCAAGTAAAATTAAAAATTTCAGTTATTGGCACCCTACGCCATAACTTAAATTTTTGGTCATTCTTACTCAAAAATATTCTTAAGAATTGATGATAAAATATAAGCTAAATCTGGCAAAAGGTAAATAAAAAATACAGCAGTTGAATCTTTCTATTTATTTTTCATTTATTTCTGTTGTTGCTGTTTTTCAGACGAACCATTCAAAAACGATTTGTCAGTTATCCGTTTTCTACTTTTAATGTTGCTCGAATTGGTAAGCACAAATTTAATTGTATCGTAAGAAAAACAAGTGTTTTAATGTAGTTGAATACTTTTTTTTTGGTTATTTACTGAAAATGACTGAATTTAGCAAGCATAACCATTACTAATTTTTAGTATGTCCATAAGTAAGTGAGTGTTTGCGTGACCGTGATTTGTCTAACCAGTGCATTGTAATTTAGGTCAAAAATATACAAATCATAGTTGAAAATTAAAGAACACTTCAGAGCTATAAAAGTGCAATTTCTAAGTTCTAACATCAAACTTTCTTCCATAAACTAGAACTGCAACGACACAGTTCAACAACAATGCAAATTATATTAAAAAAAAAAAAAACTTAACCATGCCCATAACTAGTCATTTACCCAATGTAAGTGTTTTTCATTTTGATCTTGCATGTTTAGAAATGTAAAAAATTTTAAATGTATATATTTTCTTTAAGTTTTTTGACGATTTCAATTTTTTTAAATTCATGTTTTTTTGTTTTTTTTACAATGAGTTCCTTTTCATTCTCACTTTTATTACAAATTTCTAAATTTCTTCCTTTAGAATTTTTTATAGTGTTTCATGTCTGTGACTTTAAGTAGAGGTAAAGATTTTTAAAGCATAATAGTCTTTAACTGATTGAATTAAGCAGTTGATTTGAGTGCCTTATTGAAAACATTTTCCCATCTTTAAGTATCATTAAACGTAATATAGGTTGATGGGGTGCAATTTGTCTGTATCAGGATGGTGAAAGAATCTTAAAATATAATTGCTCATTCAACAGTTTTCTAAATGTTTGTAGGGAAAAAGAAAACACTTTTTTAAGTTTTACTAAACAACAAAAATACTACTCTCAATGTGCTTTTTAATCCTAAAATTTCTTCCAATATTTGAGCGTACAATTACTGAACGAGAGACGAAAAAACTGCAAGAAAGGTAAATTACAAAAAATATTTTCTCAAATATATATTCGAATCTAAGTACGTGAAAAATAACCCGATATAGGCAGTAAATTTTAAGCATTTCTCTAAGCTGTTTCTTCCTTCTTTATCTCTTCTCTTCATTGCTTCCTTTTTAAAGAGATTTTTAACATTTCCAAGCAAAAGAAGACGTATTATTAAAATTTTTAATGATTCTAAATTACTCATGAAATAAATAATTCATACATGAAAAAATTATTTTGCAGCACTTACATTTGGTGAAAAATCAATTTAGTTCTTCAAAACTATGGGAGGGCGGACCGCAATGAGACAAAACACTTAAATATTTTAAGAATTATTTTATTAAACTGTATCCAGCAATAAACATACTTGAGAGCATTTTTCTTTTTCATTTCTTTATTTTTCCAAAAATTTGCACTTTTTCAGAGCAAAAATGTTCCATTAGTTTACTAGTCTTTTTTTTTAATGTCAAATAATTTTTGAGATTTTTTAAAAAAGGATTTCTTTACTTCAAGGGTATTTTTTAAAAAATGTTCAATTGTTATCCTAATGGCAGGAGGGAAGACAAGAGACGGATCATGTAAGTCATGACCCCCCCCCCCTCTAAACCGTCCACAATTTTGTTTATGCATCAACATTTTACGCGATTATAATCCAATAATTGAGTACAAGGTGGACGCATGTAAAATATGAAGCAAATATGTTATTACACATTACGTTTAAATAATCAATGAATATAATGTTATAATATAAGTGTTTCGAATATACTTTTCACTTCATTAATTGTTTGATTTAGCAAATAGTTTAAATAATACTTCTTTTCATTGATTTTGAAATAATTTAGTGATGTTTAAACCCTACTAAGCGCCTTAC
Organism: Uloborus diversus; assembly: GCF_026930045.1. Taxonomy (NCBI): domain Eukaryota; kingdom Metazoa; phylum Arthropoda; class Arachnida; order Araneae; family Uloboridae; genus Uloborus; species Uloborus diversus. Next base: position 130,465,602 of record NC_072740.1, read on the forward strand.
TCCTGGGCGATTTGGTGCTTTTGATTGCCACCCAGAAATTTTTCGCACTCGAAACACTGTATTTTCAGCAGTACCCTCCTCCCCCCTCCTTAAATGCTGGTCTGTATCTGCTCCTGCATAAAGGGAACATGCCTGGGGCGGGGCACATGTGAAAACGAATAAAAAGTGCAGGACAAGCATCATATGTCAACGAAAAGCTCTTTAGGGGGAAAAGGGGCGAACACAGGGCACATGTGAACATGGTATGTTATTCCAGGATAGCTTCATGCAAAAAAAATCTTGAAAAATTCTCAAGTAATGTCAGTACCAGTCCCACCTCGTAACCAAACATTTACAGCAATGGGCTATTTTGTGCTTCTGTGGGGACAATTTCTTTGTTTTAGCAGGTGTTGTATGTAATTTTATCCATGTCTTCTTCTCGGGAAAACATATTTTAAACTAAACAATAAGCAAAACTAAGTAAATTTATGAGTATTTCAATTTTTAATTTAATTAAAGATTTCTCTCTCCCCTCCCCCCCCTCTTTTTTGAAGTTAGTTCTAATTTAGACTATTTTGCACTTATGAACTCAACAACTTGGGAGCACATATGAACAGTTTCCATATCCTCTCTGCACTATTAATAATAGTGTAGAATATTATAAGTGTTAAAGTAATGAGTAAGTAATTGTAATAATTATTTTTTTGTAATCAGCTTGCAAATGTATTGCTAATTATTATTATCGCTACTTAATATTTATTTCTTCATTTTTCATTTTTTTAATTTTATCTATTTTTATTTATTTATTTATTTTTTACTAAGTAGTTGGTCAGCAAATAAATGTTACATAATGCAGAAAATAAAAAGACTAACTATTTTCATTTAATTAAAAACTGGAATTTAAAATCCTATTAAAATACATTATAGCATACTCTGTATGAAGCTTAAAAGCAATGTATGACATTAATAATCTTTGAGTAATAAAATATTCTTTGTATGTATACACAAGTTTCTTCTGGTTTCTTCTTGTCTATCCAGTCATCAGAACATGCTGCGTCACTTTAAAGTTTGACAGTGAGCAGTGCTCATATTTAGAAAGAAATAGTTTCTTAATGACACAATAGCTGTAAAGTTTAAACTGACACAGTATAGGTTAAAAACCCGCAATGTGTAATTGGTATATACATATATATTTTATATTAAAGAGTTTTTTTTTTTTTTAATATGATGCTTGTCCTGCTCTTTTGAATTGCGTTCCTATGCGCCTCTGGCTTGTTCACAAATCCTCCCTTATAGGGGCATATGTTTTTCTGTATTATAAAGATTATTATGATCTAATTTATCTGAAATGTCACTTGGAAACAGCAGGTTAGTTACAAAAGAATTTTTTTGTGAAATCATCTAAAAATGCCCCTATTTTCGCCTTAAGTTTGTACTTTTGTTAAACTTAAGGTTTAATATTTAGTATACTTTCAATCAAAAATTTTTTTCCTTTTTTTTTTGTCAAGTCTAAAACGGAGATTTTTGCACAATTCTTTTCCAACGTGTTTTTAAGCTCAAAAAGTCTTCAAAGTTATAGAAAACGTGTATTTGAAGTAAATTTTCCACAAAACAAACTTTATTTTTTGATTTCAAAACCACAAAAATCACCCTTTCAATTTTTTCTACGCAGTAAGAGAATGATTTATTTCCACTACAAAAAAAAAAAAAAAAAAAAGAAAAGAAAAAGGAAAAGAAAATTGATGCAGTACTCCAGACATATGACTTATTAATTCTCCCAGTTGAAAAAGCATAAAAACTGACTTTAGATAAAGTTTTCCAAACACGTTTATGCTATGAAAACTTTTCAACGGTAATGCTTTCTATTTTTTGTTATCGTTTTTAATGTCGAAAAAAATGCAAAATAATGCTATTAGAAACATTTTGGTTCACTATTCTTCAAATTACTATTCTTAATATTTAGTATTCCTTCATTAAGAAAAAGTTTTCTTTATTTTTTTGTTAAGTCTGAAACGTCGGAAGGTTTTGCACAATTCTTTTCCAAAGTGAACAACACTTTAGCGAAATACTATTGAAACAAATCGACTTTTATCCTTTGACAGTCCTGTATTAATCGTTTCGAAAAGTTTCTGTTTTTTTTTAAAGCTTAAAAGGGCTTTAAAGTAATAGAAAATTGATATTTTCTTCAAAACAAACTTTATTTTTTATTGCAAAACAATAAAAAACACCCTTCTATTTTTTTTCTACATAGCAAGCAAATGATTTAAATATGCTACAAAAAAAATGATGCAGATCATAATTGATGCACCGGATATGTGACGTATTCAATATCCCAATTGAAAAAGCATAAAAACTGAATTTAGATAAGGAGTGGCAACACCCAACTGTTCACAGAATATTTTCTGTTGTTCCCACTGAAAGAGAAAAGCATTTGCTTGAAATTGATACCAAATTCAGCAGAATTGGTTGAAAAATAAAGAAATTAGAGATATTTTTCTAAATTCATACCAAAAAGGTGACTCCGACAAATGATCAAAAATCGAAAAAATCTCAAAAGTGTATTTTTTATCCAGAAAGATTAAAAAAATCAATTTGAGTTATTTCTCATAGATATCTATTAGCAAAAAAATAATGGACAAAATCTGGGACATGACGGTGCATGGCATTAGGAGATTTGATGTGAAAAGACCCAATTGAGATTTAGCTTCTCAGTATCATAAGAAACTACAAAATAGCTAAATTTAAACACAGAAAAATTAGCTAGCTTTTCTATTACAATATTTTTCTCTCTTATTTTCATTCTGCTTCTGTCAAAATTTATTAGAAATTTATTAGAAATTATTCCTTCAATATAGTATGGAAAAAGTTATATTCGACGGAAACATTTTTAACAGCCACACCCCAATGTATCAAGTCAGTAATCTTAACTTAGATTTTTCTCTAGAGTTTTAACCAATTTCTATGTATCTCTGCATGTGTTATGCTGTTAATCACGCTATCTGTCATTATAATTTCTATAGCTACCCGTTGCGAGTTATATGAATGTTTATTGAATAAAGCTTAATTGGTATATGTTAACTAGTACATTAAATTCAATTCGTTCTTTGAACATTAACCTTGAAATTGATCTGTCATTGCAAATCAAAATCTTACAGGATATTGCAAAAAAAAAAAAAAAAAAAAAAAAAAAAAAGGAATGATTTCAAAATCGTATGTTTAACAGATTTGTTGCTTTTGGGTGTGCAAATAAACCAATTAAATGTGTTATAGAACACAACACAGGTATAAAGAAAGTTACACAAATTTAAAAAAAAAAAAAACACCGAAAAAACATTCCGAAATGTTCGAAAACGTTTTTGAACAGAGTAGATTCCGTAATACTCAGAAGCGTTTCTGAAAATTTTAGGAACCACTGCAGCACAATAAATTCAGAAACGTTTTTGAAAATTACAAAAAGAGGGTTCCGAAATACTCGGAAACGTTGCTTGAAATTACAGTAAGAGGTTTACGAAATTCTCAGAAACGATTCTGAAAACTACAGAAAGAGGATTTCGAAATACTCAGAAACGTTTCTAGAAATTACAGAAAGAGGATTCCGGAATACTCAGAAACGTTTCTGGAAATTACTGAAAGAGAATTTCGAAATACTCAGTAAATGTTTTTGAAATTTTCACAAACCGTAGCTGCCCCATACATTCAGAAACGTTTCCGGATTTTTTTTTTTTTTTTTACAGTGAAGGGATTCACCGATAAGCAAATTAGTCGATTACCGATTACGGAATATTCGGCAGAACCGATTAATGGTTATGTTGATTATTTTTAAAGGTACCAATATTTTCTTCATACTTTTCTCTTATAATTTCGTCATGAAAAATCGCTAATATTTTATTTCTGAGAGATTTATTTTTCTTCCCCTTCTTAATTTCCCCAAAATAATTTCAAAATTGCATTCAATTCCTTTGAGTCAATTTTCATATTATTATCAATAAAATTACGTTATGTTAACAGGACATGAACATTTAAAAGTAATAGGTGAGTAACCTGTGATCAGCTCAGGGCCGCAGAGACCCACGGCGGGTCCCTAGCCAGTTTTGTCCCACCAGGCAAGGGTCCATGTACCCTTGCCTCAAACTGACACTGAATTATTATTTTCAGTAATTCAGTAGTTACTATTTTATTCTTTTTTAAAAATAAAAACCTTAAATACATTCAAAAATAGGAGCAAAAACATATATATTCTGCATTAAAATTGCAAGCACCACAGTTGTCCCATATATTCAGAAACATTTCCGGATTTTTTTTAGTGTATTGAAATAGCTCGAACCTTTGGTTTCAGTAAGGAAATGGTTAAAAAGTTCTTTGAAATTTTAGAGAGCCTTGTCGTCGACAGGGGCGGATCCAGAAATTTTTGTCAGGGGGTCATGTTTCAATGGCCAGCGTTATAACTCCTAAAAAAGTGTTAGTTAAGCAGGGGTGGGGTGCCCCTTTCCAAGAGTGATGACGCATCCCCTCATATGCTGCGGATGCACCCCCCCCCCCCCCCCCAAGTTTTTCGCCATAGATCATATTTCCTCAAATTTTCATCGATTGATTTTCAATCTCAAATTTCAATTCAATCCTCAAATTTTCATCTTTAGGGAGACAGGTTGGTCACGTTATAGTAAGCTTTGAATACATGAGATTGCAGCTATAAAATAGTAGGAAAAAGCACACACACTACACGCAGTTTGAGGCGGAAGAGCGCTCTGAAAAAACGTTAAGCTCATTCGAGACGGTTATTCTTTTGAAAATGAAAAAAAACTCAAAATAACAATAGCCCAGCAAATGAACCCGGTCGATCGTTTGAATTATAACGCTCTGAGAAGAAATGCCTGACAGAAACAATATATATATATATATATATATATATATATATATATATATATATATATATATATATATATATATATATATATATATATAAAAGGTTAATAGGATTCCATGTACTATTTTTTTTTTTTTTTGGATCTGAAAAATTGAGGTTAAATAATAATCGTATTAAAATTTTTGTCTAAGGGAGGGCCAGCTGACCCTTTGACCCTCCCCTGAATCCGACCTTGGTCGAATACAATCTTGATGGATCAAAAATTTTGAACATGGGTAGAAACAGGACGCCTAATTGTGCAAAGTAAGCCCCAAAACATTTTAACTGTGAAGAATAAATCTCAGGTAGGAAAATATCCTGTGGTGAACGAAACGTGGTGAAGACAACAGTGATGAGAGTGCTCGCGATTTTTTATGTCCCTCCTAAAAAGGAAAAAAAAAATCTCTTTTTTGAATAACTTACTATTATTTATGTTGTTTATTATAATCCTGTAACAAATATTTGTAATTAATGAATTAATTACAAATATTACATCAATTTTTTTATTTGAGAATGTGGTTCATCGCTATTAACTTGATGGTCCATCCGTAACAATAGGTTGAAATAAACGGACCACATGCTAAAATATTTATTTTCAATTTTAATTCTTTTTTGAAAATAGTTATAAAAGTGAATATTCATTCTTATTAAAATAGAAATATACTGAGTAATTATTCCTATAGTCAATATACAATTTGAGCTCAAACTCTTTTAAAAAAAGTAAGAACTTATGTGGTATACTGACGGCAACCTACCCCTAATACTAAATTTCTGACCAACTATTTAAAAATAAATAAATAAATAAATAACAATTAAAAAGTAAAAAAAAGTTCAAATAATGTTTTATAATAGTAATTATTTACAATAAATTTTCAAACTGACTGTAAAAAAATAATTACAATAAATATTTACACATTTTTAATACATATGTAGCCTACAGCCTACACTAAGAGTTATATTAAGGAGAGACTATTGGAACTGTTCACATGTGCTCCTAGATGTTGTGTTCACAAGTGCCCCTTCATCTACCTTAGAACTAACTTGCAAAAATAAAGAACTCTTAATGTAGTAAAAAAAATTTATACGTTGTCATAAATTTACTTGGAATGTTCGCGCAATGGTTTTCAATGGTTAACTTTAGCTTATTAGTTAGTTTAAGAAATGTTTTCACGTGAAGAAGACAGTGATAAAATTATATACAACACCTACTGAAAATGACAGCTGTCGGGGCAGAAACATAAACGGGTTCATTTCTCTAAAAGTTTGGTTAAGGCAAGAAGATGCAGGAGTGTTATTGTCATTGCTTGAGATCTTTTGTTCTTCGTAATCTTAGTAAAAATAAAACATACCATGTTTACAAGTGTCCTGTGTTTAAATGTGATCTTCTTTCTCTTACTTTATTGAATTTAAGAATATGGAAATAAATGTGACATCGTGGCCCGGAAGTGGGTCATTCCTGATACAATCTGTACTCTTCAACGAGACAGCTGAATGATTTTAAAATTTTGTAATAAGTTTATATGGAATAACTGTATGTAGCTCACTATCTCGATACAGAAAGCATTTTAAACCTCTAAAATGCTATTGTGTAAAATGATCGAGTAGTATAATTGCTTGGTTTGAAAGCTTTAAGTTGTAACTTGCAGGTACACCCTGTTTTATAATATATACATCTTTGGCCTTTCAATTCTGGAGTATTTCCCTGATTAAGAGTTTCATTACTTTGATGATCTTTACATTTATTTGAGTGCCACAACGTTGTTTACTAAAAGAGTAAATAAATAAATGAAAAGTATTCTTCCATTTTGTAACTTTGTTAAAAAGATTTTTCATTTTATATTTTTTGAGGGAATATCTTTCTCTTGAATAAATTTCTTGAAATTACGTCCTACAGTTCATCAATCTTAAGAGAAAAAGTTAATAAACTATTAATTCCTGCTTTAAGTGAATCATTATTTCTGGCTTCAGTTCTTCTTAATAAACTCTTTCTGAAATGTTAAAGCTCATTAAACGAGGCGATCACAATCATTCGCTTGAAAAGCTTGAAAGCTACCTAGAATGACAACCGATATAACATAAAAAAAAAAGAAAATGTAAAGAAAAAACGCGAATGCTTCCAAAACGAATGTGTTTCCCTCCCTCATCAAATCCCGCACAAAAAGACAAGATCATTCATTTTCCAACTAAGTATGATCACGTGGCAGGCCGATCGAAAAAAGAAACTTGTTGACCAAATGATCGGACGAGATTGACCATGACAAGACGAATGCAAACAAGAAGTTGAAAGAAAAAAGAATTCGTAGCGTCCTTGAAGAGTGAGCACCCTGCTTTCTCATGCATGTCAGAAACAGAAGGGCCGGGGGAAGGTGGTATGACGTAAATGGGAATACAATTGCCCATGTGTGACAAAAGATACGTCCAAAGACCCGTAAAACAATGGACAACGGCGAGACAGACAGACAGACTACGCTCTGCGTGTGCAGTTCCGAGCTACTGATTTCTACATGATTACTAATGCCCGTTCTCTCCTTTTCTTATTTTCTATTTCTCTTTTAATCTTCTTTCTCACAAAACTTCACGACATTCGTTTTATTTATATACATTTCATTCGTTTTTTTCCCCTTTCATCCTTTTCCTTAAAGGTGCTCTATGGAACTGGGAACCTACTTAACTTATTCAGACGTCAAACGGCTCGCATGCGAATGAAGTGACACTAGGTTTATTCTTTATTTCCCAGAAATACGTTTTATTTGACATGTTCATACCGGAAAGCGAGCTTTTTGTTTATTTACTTTTTATATTCTTAGGAAAACAAAGGCATCGTACTTTACCCCACGGCCTGGCTAAATTCGATTTTGCAAGAAGAGCCTCAGGTGGCTTACGCCAAGTTGACACATTTCCGGCAATCGACAACTGCACTCATCAAATAGCAAAAGACTGAAAAATTGAGTTGTGCAGTTTTCGGCAGCGCAATGTGAACTAGAAATTACATTATTTAAATTTTTTTTGAACAACACTAGTCAACACCAAAAATGCATCCTGCTCAAAACCAGCTATTTCCGAAGTATTTTGCCTCACTAAACACGAAAATCACCATAAAAAGTTGAGATTAGCTCTAGTTTTCAAGATACATGGCCAACTAGGACTAGGATAATGAATTCTCACTAATGCTCTTTTTTTCCTGGTAGATAGAAACAGCCCCATGGGATTGACTGTCCTCTAAACTTCGACATTTGATTGGGATAGAAAGTCTCACTGCATGAAAATCGAAATGGGCTGCAAGAAAGTTTAGTTCTGTGAAGACAACTGCCCAAAATCAGCCAAAATTTATAGTTTTAGATTGATCCACCCATTTTTGCTTCCACCCATGCTCATTCTGCTGGGAATAATGAAGAACTTCGTGAAAACTGTGAACAAAGACAATTTTCCAACGCTTTAGAGGGAATTTTCCAAGATATATTAAAGCTACTGTTAAGGAGAGAATTTTTAACGGCCCTTCAAATACGCGCAATTATAAAAATCAGTGCTTTTGAAAAAAAAAAAAAAAAAAGAAATATGCAAGGGGAGGGAAAAAAACACCCAAGAACCCTTTAAGGGTATATTAGATATCAGAAGTATAAGCAGCAGAGAAGACGAGAACAAAAAACAGTTTCACCAAAGGTATCTTTACAATGGGACGCAAATATCAGGTTCATTGGGCTGTGTTAATGCTCACCCAATCCTGCTGAACTATTACAAGAGATGAGATGGTCCTTCTTTGACTTACAAAAAGCAATCAAAAATGAAGTGTTTACAGCAATAAGCCAAAAGCAACCACTGCTTTACAAGAGATGAGATGGTCCTTCTTTGACTTACAAAAAGCAATCAAAAATGAAGCGTTTACAGCAATTAGCCAAAAGCAACCACTGCTTTCCAAAGCATTGTTTAATAAAAGAAGACATATTTAATAACATTTATTGCACAGGATTTATTTTTCCTTTTTAACATTACCTTTAAGTCAATGTGTGGTTGCTGTGCATCTTTCTCCAGTGGGCTTTTACGTATCTTGAAAACAAGAGCTTAATAAAAAAAATCCACTACCATATTCGTTTTTCTGGACCTAAAATTAGTAGGAATTGACTATTTAAAGCCAGCCAGGATGCAGACAAAAAGTTTTTTTGTTGACTAGTGCAATCAGTGGGACCTGAGTATGGCTGTTATTTTCCAGAGAAGTATAAATTATGTTTCCTTAACCTAAGCTTACACTTTGCTGTGCTTCACAATAAGAGTGACGAAAATGGCTCAGTGATTAAACTTGACACATCAAATTCAAAATTTAGACAAACGCATATTGAAGGTTAGAAAAAACATTTTAATTTAGAACTTGTAGTTGAAACGTATGTACAGAACACTCAAATACAGGGGAGCCCACCCCCTTCAAGTTCAGTGGTGCAAATCCCCCTTCCCAGAAAAAAAAATCTCAACCCTCTTTCCCTTTTTTATTTTATATTTTGCTAGCTCTCATTTTTATTTTTTTTTTTTTAAATATTTTTATTTATTTATTTATTTTTAACAATTATTAAT
>NC_072740.1:130475146-130530193 GCF_026930045.1 Uloborus diversus
TGACTCTTATTTGACTTATCATGTAATACATTCTAATCTGTTTATTATTTTTATTTTTTTATTTTCCTGCATTGACAGTATTTCTTTTGCCATCGGAATAAATTTGATTTGAATCGCATGTAGACTAGGGTGGAGTAAAAAAAAAATCAATCTGATAAATGATAAGTAATAGTGCGGAAAAGTTACCTTTTGTAGAGGTATTTGGTCATGCAAAAGGATTTCGACAACAAAAAATATCTTGGGATTCCTCTCGCGCCTTGAAGTTGTCCATTATTGCAATAAAACAGAAAAAATTTACAATAATATCATCCAAAGTCAAAATTTGATACATTTGATGCAATATCACTTTTTAGAGTATAGACTTTTTGAGAAGATTGCGCAGCGCATACGATCATTTTAATGATAAACTATATTTTAAAGTTTGATACATGCTTTGAATTTGACCAATATACCGTTCGTGACGCTCCGTACTTTGAGGAAAATTATCAGAAGACATTGCGCTTGTAAAAATTTGCTTTCATATTAATTTATTCTTACATATATACCTACCGAAAAAAATAAATAATAAAAGCATTTCTTTTTTTTTTTTTAAGTTGATTCCTACTTAGCGCATAACTTTGGCGCCAAATGTAAAATTTAAGTACGATAAAGAACGTAGGTTAAGTATATTTTAAAATGAATAAGCTGCTTGCAACATCCTACATAAGTCACACCTCGGAACAAAAGAAGTTGCAAAGTAAATTTTAATGGTTTTTGAGCCCTCAAACTGTACTACTATACTGTAGTGCTACAATGAAACATAGTTTAGCGGGAGAGTTGAAGTACTGTCTTGACTCCTGAAAATGGTCGGCCATAGTGTTTTATTGTGGCGTAATGTTTCTGGATTCTAATTCGACTTGAATAAATCCATCCCTCTTGGTTAGACAACAAACGGTAGCTTTTGTTATTTTACCCGTCGTCTCACTGCTTTAGTATGACACGTGAGGTTTTGAAGACCATACAATTCAGTACCATCAAGCACCAGTTTTGCTCAAAGTTTTATTTGAAATTCCCTTTTTAAAGGGGGAGTTGAGTTTTTTAACTTCTGTTTATCGATGAGCTCATGATCTCAGCTTCGAAATTGATAACTGGAATTGTAAATTTTTGTTGTCCAGTCGATTTCTTCGAATTTGTCGTCGCAATTCGAAGCAAACTAATTTTCTGATTACGTTCGGATCTTCTGCAGTCCTCAGTGTTATAGTTTTTAGATTCTCAAAGTAACCAGAGTGCAGAACTACAATATTGCAGAGAATCGTCATCACTAGGTTTTCGTAGGTGTATGACGGGAATTTCGAAAAATTCGATTGGACAACAAAAATTTACAATTCCAGATTTCAATTTCGATGCTGAGAGACTTTCATGAGCTCTTTGATAGGCGGAAGTGGGAAAACTCGGATCCCTTTCCGGAAGGAATTTCAGCTAAAACTTAATAAGAAATCCTGCTTGATGGCGCACCTACTGAATTGTATGATTCCCAAAACCTCACGTTATTCTAAAGCAGAGAGACGATGCGTAAAATTAGACAAAGAAGCGTCAGTCACAGTTTGTTTTCTAACCAAGAAACATGGATTTATTAGAGTCAGATTGAAGGAATCCAGAAACCTCTCCCCACAATATATCACACTGTTAAAACAGGTCACTTAGAATTGAGATTAAAAAAAGCTTATTTTTAAGCACATCACTTACTCGAAATGGCTCCGACACAATTTGGCTTAAAATTGAAAAGAAAGAGTTCTTACTTTAGAAATATATTCCCTTCTCAAAAATCATTCAATGTACTCATTTTTGAATTTTTTTGTTTTGACTCATTTTGAAAGTCAAGAGCTGATGAATAGGGGCATTTTTGGATAATTTGACGAGAGTTCAAACCAAAAGAGTCATTCGAATCCCACCAAAAATGCCCCAATTCAACAGATTTTGACTTTTGGGAATCTTTTCATATTTTGAAAAACAGTTCCAACTTGGTAAATGATCTTAAAGCAGTTCCGTATTTTTCCAATGTCTGGCTTCCATATCTTTAACACTGTCCTTTCCCCATGCATTTTTTCTATTTCGCATACTTTTTTATTTTTAATTTTTCATTTAGTTTTGTCTATTTTGCTTTGCTTATTTTCAACTTTTTTGTCATGGGCTGATATCCCCCCCCCCTTTTCTTCCATTAATCTTTATTTTTTCCTTAAAAAAAAATTAATTTCATTTCCTGATGTTTTTTTTCTTCCATTCAGCTTTTACTTTCTTGTAGTTCACGGTTATTGACATTTTCTTTTTGTTTTAGCTTTATTGCTTAATCTTTGTCCAATTGAATTCTTTCTTTCGGTTTTACCGTGCTTATGAGAGAGATCATGCACTATGTTTGCATTCCTATTGGTTCTTTTTTGGTTTATAATTTTCTCATTGGTGCTTGGTTAATCCGCTGTTTTTATCTCTTAAGCTGTTTGCTGTCTTTTCATCCATAAGCTCATTCCTTTTTGCACTGAAAAAGGCGTTACCTGTAACGCCGAAACACGTGTCTGCAGTAATCTGCAATTTATGCTTCGTTGCTATTTCTTACTTTACTTTTCAGCACAAAGGTATTTATTTATCTTACTTTTAAATATGTACGAAAGCCTTAAAAGTTACATTATGATCAAATGCCTGTACTTACGCGAGATTTTGAAGATTAATGAAAGAAATATCCTGTTTAAATCCTATTTTGTACTTCATTCAACGTGAAATTACATCTGCATCGTAATTTCCTTCTTCTGCCATTGATTGTGATTGAACGATGTCAGAGCACATTCGCCGACATGTCACCCTTATTATTTGTATTACGAGGTTCGGCGGCACCTTTCTTAACGTCATTCACCCATAAAGGAACCAAAAGGCTCCTTGATCACATTTCCTAGCCTCTATTGCACCCTGAGGCACCGTGTTTTCATCCCAGGGAGCCAAATGGTTTCCCAGTGTCACTCGTAGTTTTAACAGTGTAGTAAAATAAACTTAAGTCCAACAATTTATGTCAAACATCCAGTAATGTCCGATGTCTGCAATACATCACATAGAAAAATAAAATTGAGAAGTAAGTGTTCATTCTTTTTATGGAAGAAGAAAAACAAATCCATTTCATCGATACCATTTTAATATTCTTAAATAAATTATAATTAGAGTTAATACCAGAAAACAAATATTTTGTGCAAATGTGAAAACAGACTTCATATATTATGTGTCCCAGTTTTCTCTTAGTAGGCATAAATTATGTGTGTTTTCTGGATAAGTTATAAACAGTGAATAGAGCATCTGATAAATGCGAAAAATATACTAAAGTTCAATGCTTACAATTCTCAAAAATGAGCAGATGTAGAGCAGTTCATACTCAAAAATGAGTGGCCACTCAAAAATGAGTGGCACACTCAAAAATGAGTAGGGAGACCGGAGTTAGTTGTTACAATTTTTTTCTAATTTTTTTTTTTGTCAATAAACTATAACAAGTATCTTCATGCGTGAAACTTTAAAATTCATTTAGATTGTTTAATATTCATAACATATTTTTTAAAAAATGATTAGCAGCCACTACACCAAAATATTTCATTTTATTTGTATCATGTACATTGTAAAAACTTACCTCCCACCACAGGGCATGATGTTACACTATATGGGGTTACTTGTTACATGAAATATACATAAATAATAAAATGAATCTTACATATTTTGAGGTTTATTCTGTTACAATTGAAAAAATCTTAACCACGTTAAAAAAACAAAAACTTTTTGGCTTTACTATAATGACTTATTCTGATAAACTATCATTATCATTGTCAGAATTACGATTATTACGATCATTCAATTTTTCAAACTTGGAACATCGGTCATACTCCCATTCGTCGCAATTATGACATTGAAGCCATTCAGTTGGTTTTCTGGATTCTGAGTATGATTCAGAGCACTCTATGCAGAACCAGTCTGCATCATCCTCATCTGAAGACAACTAATTGGTACGCACCTTTTCTCTTTTTTTTTTTTTTGTATTTGTGGGTGTTGAATTTTTCTCTCTTAGAGACAATATCCTTTTCACAGATTTTTGCTTGATACTCAATTCTGAAATTATTACATACTCAAAAATGAGCACAAATACCTCGAAAATAAGCACATGTTGTTGCATTCCTAAGTATGTGCAAGGTTTCAAAAGTGAGTATTTTAATACTTCAAATTTGAAAACCACATCTTTGGAGCCATATCGACTCAGCTCACATTTGAATACTTTTTCGTTGATTTCGAAATTGTTGTTTTTAGAGTATTTTATAGGAGATGAGCCCCCCTCTAACTGCAACCTTGCTCAGTGTTTAAACCAGTGTTAAGCTCTGACGTATGTTTTGATACTTTTATCGCTAATTCAGTTTGAAAGGTCCCATGTTGGGGCACAGAACATCAACATTCCTGCATGAGTTAAACTAAAAATAAGTTTCCCTAAGATTGCCAACCAATGAATCCCAAAATTTGTTTTTGTGAAATCCTGCTTCGTAAAATGAATGTTTTGTTAAGTTTTTCTTTCGTTTTAGTTTGGCCATAAAAGTAGTGATAGGTCAAAAAAATTGGATATTGTGTGAAAAAAAACGCGTTTCTCTATTAGCAAAAATAAAAGTAATCATGTGCAGACGAGAATGGCCCAATTCGAGAGGCGTCTCTTTCATCAAAACACAATAGACGAAAGGGGATCAGATACCAGGTGGGTTCGTCTCTTAGGCTACCCAATGAAATTTTCATTTTTGCTTCTATCTCAACTGAGCTAATTGGCTTATTTGGTATTCAACCGGGGTATCTTCCTTTACCGTCCTTCCACAAGGCAGTCTCTCTTGGTACTGTTTTTATTGCCGCTATATTTTTATTCTTCATTTTTTTTATCATCTCAGAGCAGAACCTATCCATCAGAATCGTGACCCCCGACTCCAGGGACTGTCCATCATCCAGTCGCTCGGCCAGAGTGTTTTCTGCATTTAATAGCCCGTTGGAAGAGAGGAATTTAAATTTTGTTTGCCGATTCTCGTATTCATGTTTTTCAATAATGTTGGAGCGAGAAAAAGAAGTGTGCTATTCTGGGTGGGCGACTCAACATTTCGGGCAATTCCTGCTTCTTTTATTTTCTGAAAAGGTGTTGATGAGAGAGACGCTTTTTGTACTTTGCTGAGATTTTAATCCTTTTGTCGTCTTTCTCGGATAAGGTGTGTCATTTAATATAGCTATACAAAAAATGTAGGGCCTCTAGATCACAATTATTAGATTATTATTGACTAGATACACTATTCTTTGCCAAAAAATAAATAAATCTATCTTTGAAAAAAAAAAAAAACTGACAGCACACTAGGTTAGACTCTAAAATAAAGCAACTCAGCTCTCAAGACAGTTTTGCTTTATATCGTAACAAAGAGTGTGAAGGAAAAACAAAGTAAATGTAAAAATATCCTTGTAATACCGTTAAATGTGATGTAACGAATGATATATTGACAACGGCGGCAGTTCACACATGTAAGGATCTGGAGAACAATGCATATATGCGATGGTGTACCTAGCTTGGGTGACAGCTTTGGGTGGGTGGGGGGGTTAATTTGTGGTGTCTCCCCCACCCCCCACCTCACCTACAAACTCAAAAAAGAAAAAGGTTTTAATATTCTACGTAAACATGACATTCATACAATATTCAGAAACAACTAAATTTGTTCTGTAACGAAATTTTAAGTGAACTAATATCCAAAAGAACAAATAAAAACAATGAACGCTTTTTATATAAGTTGACCTAGACACAAATGTGCAGGCCGTCAAGAGATCAAAAAAGTATTGGGGTGTATGATATTGGTCGCCCTTCAACTATTTCAAACGTATCTCAAACACAAGAAAAGATAATGGGGTTTAGTTTTTTGGCATAAGAGAAAGTCGCTACTAGGTTTAAGTACTCATAATATAAACCTAATTCTGAGTATAGTATTAATTTCATGATGTGGAGTGGGAAAGGGGGGGGGGCTACGGGGGTTTTCCCTAGGAAAATTTCCAAATTTGTAGCCTTAAAAATTTTTTTTAGTTTCACATTTTTCAAAAACTTGCATTTCTACTTTGGCTGTCGCTCCCCAACCGGGTGAAACTCGGGGTGGACCGCCCCTCCCGCTCCCCCTCCCAGCAACGCCATTGATATATATATATATATATATATATATATATATATATATGAGTCAACTCTCGCGAACTCGACATTCCAAGAGAGCGGCTAAAAAGTTCGAGTTATTGGTAGTTTGAGTTATGGAAAGTTTCCAAAACAATCTCAAGAGTTTGGGACCCAATGCAAACTTTGAGATAAAGGGTATAGCCACAGTGAGACTTGGGGTACAGCGAAACAAATAGGGGTTCCAATCCCGAATCCCGCATGGTATTAAGCGATATTAATCCTGCGGAATATAGAGGCAAGTCCCGCGGGATTTTCAATTCCACAATTTCTTTTCCATGTAAACGTTTTTCAACTTTTGCCGCTCATAAAATGACTATTTTCACAAGCATGATCTGAAGTTTGACGAACTTTCCTCTTATATCTGCACGAAGAGCAAAAGAAAAACTTTGGGTCTCATATGACGAACAGTGGATTTACCATTTAAGAACACAATAAAAATTGAGTTTATTTTCTGAGATGGAATTGGTATTCCCATTCGAGGATTTAGTTTCATACGTTCAGCAATTGAATACATGCGTATAATTTAAAAACATTTCAAAAACCGTTCCTAAAATTTAAAATCCAGAAAATTACGCTTTAGAAAAAATAGGGACAGTGTATTACAGATTGTAAAACCCGCTGGGGTAGCCACATTGCAATATTGGAGAAGTTCTATAAGCTTAAGGCACTCAAAACCTTTAACTTAATGTGAACACTATTTTTCTAGAAAGAAAAAAGCTGTAAAACCTGCCATTATTTATATATTCGGCACGAATCTAAAAGAGGCGACAGAAACTTGGATGAAACATAGGATGACTCGCATGACAGTGCATAAGTTAAGCTGCTCAAGTTCTTGAATGTCTCTTTCAAGTGAGAGGTAAAATTAGTGAAATTCTCCAAAAACATTTACTGAGCCTACGACTTGGTGAAACCAAGTAGCACTCATGCAAGTTAAACTAGTTACAGTAAAACATACACACACACAGCCATCGTTTCTATCCGAAATGTGCAGTTCTTGGGCAAAAACCAAGCATAAGAGTATAAAAAACTATTTTAGAAGATGATGAATGTAATGTAGATCTTTTGCAGAAGTGCAGCCACAGTGGAGTCACAGCACGTGTTTTCGTCAAGCGCAATATTTTTTGAGCAAAAATACTTTCTCATCCTGTAGTAGCGATGCTTTGTAAAGATGCATTGGACTTTTTTAGAACACACTTTTGCGTACCAAGCAATAATTACTAATTGGAATTTGACTTTGTAGTGCTCTTCAATTGGCGTACGGAACTCGAAAAAACTACTCGTTCAAGTAACAAAAGCAGTTCTTCCTAAAAAGCATAACTTTTTTCATTTTTAGAAGAATAAAGTCAATCCCGCGGGATCCCGGGATCCCACGGGACTATCTCCTTACAATCCCGAAATCCCGCGGAACTAGTTCCTTACAATCCCGAAATCCCGCGGGACTGAAATCGGCGCGGGATTGGAAACCCTAGAAACAAAGCTTTTTTTTTAAAAGTTTTTAATTATAACCGGTAAATGATGCTCGGAACCTATGAATCTGCAGCAATTGACCTTGTAGATTCTGGAATATAAAGTTTTTGCTTGTGTTTGTAATGAAATGATTGTTATTTTTCTTCTTTCAGGCAGGCAAAGTTTGTTTTTTGACTCCCGCATGCATCGATTTGAACAAAAATTAGCCATTTGATCACTTTCTTTGTCCTACTTATGTAGCTAATTATCATTGAAAACATTTAGGATAGGCTTTAAACGAACTCTTTAAAATGTTGAATTAGAAAAAAAAGGTGGACACGGGTACAGTTAGAATATCGCAGTTGGGACAGGTTGAGACAGTCTCACTCTGCCCCATCCTGAATTCTGATGCAAAAGGGATGTTTTTAAAATTTATTTTATGATCTAAGAGTTTTCAACTTGCTGTTTATATACTTTACAGGTATTTCTACCTTATCGAAAATGCATATATCAGGAAACCGAAGAGAGAAAAGGTCGAATATTGAAGAAAGAGCATAAAAAGGGTAAAAGAGTATCATTGCTAGTGATACTCATGAGAAACAAATTTTAGAAGAACAAAACACGAAAACTAGAGAAATGAAAAAAAAAAAGAAAAAAAGTCAAAAATATAGAAAAATGTAGACTTATTTGACACAACTGATGAGGGGGATAAATTAAATGGGGGATCTGATGTTTTATCAGACTATGTTGACATGTGCGAAAATCTATCTTCTGGGTTTGAAGAGTTGGATTGTGAGACACTTGAAGGAGACTTTGTTCTGATAAAATTTGTCATCAAGCAGAAATACTTTTATGTTGGAAATGTTTTAATGGTAGTTGAAAACGATGTAGACTTGTGCATTATCTTTTTGCGCACAAGTAGAACCATTTTTACTGTTTTTATTTGACCATCTGTGCCAGATGTTGCATTCGTTCTGAATAAAAGTATTTAATAGTTGCTAGCAGCTTCTACGAAAAGAAATGATGCAAAGCAAAATTATTGTTTTGCGATTCAGAAATTAAATTTTTATTTAGATGTATGTTAAAATTTCGATATTTTTCTCCTTATGATTTAATTTTGATTTTTAACGTTGAACATATGTTTCACTCAACCCATATGCTGTCTCTCTGCGTTGTGTATGCTGTCTCACTGTGCCCTTTACGCCGTCTCACTATACTCCATGCGTGGGATAAGCGAGACAAAATTTTACGTGTTCTTTTTTTATATTATTTCAAAAACTTAAATAGTATTGAAGTTTTTTGTGTTTCAAAAGTTTCTGCACTTTAACTGCAAAACAAATCCTCCTTAAAAAATTTCTTCAAGAATCAAAGTTTCCTAATTTCTTGAATGTTATATTTTTCTTCTCACTGTGCCCCACCCTCCCCTATAATTTTCATTAAGAATAAGTTTAGGATTAAATGGTTACAAATAGTTAAAAAATAGATTTAAATTAAAAGTGCTTCTGAATTAGCTTACAGACCACAAGTTCCCCTTATTTTTAAAAATAGTTTCAAGTCTAGTTATCATTATGTAACTACACTGGTGTGCAAAAATTAAGGACGAAGTCGAAAAATTAGCATATCAGCTGAAGAGGCAGAGCGTACAGAAAGACCAATCAGGAGATTAAGTAAGGTGATGTACGGTAGCACATGTGCAGATATGCAGGCAGACGTAATGGGGGAGTGTCTGAGTAGTATAAAGCATGTTGTCGGTGTAAGATCAGTATTTCTGGCAAAGAGATTGCACACCGTATAGCAGTTAAAATCACACCGAGTTGCTGCCTCAGCGAGAAATGGCGAATAATCAATCTGTTAGACGACATCTGGATGCTTTTACCCAAGGTCGAATCATTGGGAAGTTGGAGGAAGGCCGCAGTGTGACAAGTGTGGCTGCAGAGTTCGGAATTGTGCTCACAGCATCGTTTCACGACTTTGGAGACAATTTCAAACTACAGGAACAGCTATCCGGGGATTCAGTAGTGGTCGTCCACGAGGAACCACACCCGCAGATGACCGATATATTGTCTTACACGCAAGAAGAAACAGGCGGCAGACAGCGTGAAAAATCGCTAGACACACGACACAGGCGACTGGACGACCGATATCGCGTTTTACCGTGGCCACGGTGGTGGTCTGTTTGCACGACGCCCTATACGGTGTGTACCTCTAACGCCTGCCCATCGGAGAAGGCGTTCTCTGTGGTGCCGGGAACACCGGAATTGGAGAGACAATGAATGGGGACGAGTACTCTTTACAGATGAGAGCAGATTCAGTCTGAGTAGCGATTCTCATCGCATACTCATCTGGAGAGAGCGGGGAAGCCGCAATCATCCCTCGAACATCATTGAAAGGGACAGGTATGGAGGTCGCGGTGTTCTCGTTTGGGGAGGCATCATGCTTGGTAGTCGTACAGACCTTCACATCTTCGACGCAGGTTCAGTCAACGGGACCCGTTACTGTAACGAGATTCTTCTTCCATGTGTGCGTCTTTTTAGAGGCGCTATGGGTCCGCAGTTCCTTTTCATGGACGACAATGCACCATGTCGTCGCACAGTAGCTGCCGAACAGCTCTTAAAGAGTGAGGATATTGAACGTATGGATTGGCCGGCACGGTCTCCGGATCTCAATCCCATCGAGCATGTATGGGATTTTCTAGGCAGACTCTTGGCAGCTCGTACCTTACCACCAGTAACGATTCGGGAGCTTCTATTGGCGCTGCAAGACGAATGGGCAGCAATGCCTCAACAACTCACTGACACCCTCATTTTCAGCATGGGCAGACGCTGTGAAACCTGCCTAGCAGTCGGGGGAGATCATACCCCCTACTAAAGACCGGATGTTTCATGCTGGACACCCATCACAGGGATGTTTCGGCCTTCAGTCGCATTGCGCTCCATACTACTTTTTCAATTAAGCTTCTTTTTATCCCTCTGATTTCTCTTTTAGTAAGTGTTGCTTACATTACACATGTCCTTACGTATTGGGGATCTTACGGTATTAAATGTGTTGATTTGGAAAGCTTCTGTACAAAGTTATATTGAAAAAACCGTCTCGTCCTTAATTTTTGCACACCAGTGTATATTAACAATAAAAGGAAAGTTAGCTTAAAGAAATTGGGTAAAATTATTTTGGGAAAATTAGTTAAATGTAGAAAAATAAATTTTCTCTCTGATATTTCTAAAGTCAAAATTGTGAAAGGAAATAAAACTTGGAGACACTGATAGTATTAAAAATAAACATGATAATTAATCGGCCCTGACCGATTATCAAGAGCAGATTATTCGATAACCGGTAAAATCGGCTAATTTGCTTATCTGTTCTTCCTTACTTTTAATGTTTAAAAATCGAGGCCAATTTAATATCAAAGTAGTAATTTTGTTAATTGGGCAAACAATGGGCTATTTTAATGATTAGTGGGAATCTAAGCTCTCTTAATTAAAGAACGGCTTGATTTTTAGATATCCTTATAGTTCAAATGTGTGTTAAAAAATGGTGTTTAGTAAATTTGAGGATATGCTGGCAATTTATAATTTTGGTTGAATGCTTAATATTGATGTATTTCCCCTCCATCATTTATTTCACCTCAGAAATAATGACATTGATAAGGTCTGTCACGGAGGTGAGGAATTTTTCCATCAACATAGGCCTAATGGATACATTTTTCAGGTTTTTTTTTTTCTTCGTTGCTACAATCTGCACATGTTAAGCATATGAAAACATAAAGAAATAACAACGCCAAAAAAGCACAAATTGCAGATTACTGCAGACATGTGTTTCGGCGTTATAGGGAACGCCTTTTTCAACGCAAAACGTAATGAGCTCATGGATAAAAAGACATCTAAAGACTTACTTTACTTTTCACCACAAAGGTATTTAGTTATTTTTTATGAAAACATGTTCACTTCTTTTTTTACATTAATTTACATCCCTGAAATTCAAATTCACGGAGGTGAGAAGTCAAAATAACCATGCTAAGTTTTTAAAGCAAAATCTATCTTTTTGTTTTTCGAAAAGAATCTCACAACTTCAACTATGGCTGAAAATAAACAAGAGGGCTCCCTTGTATCATGGAAAATAAAATTTGATGTCATTTCTGCCACGTGCTAATGAGGAATGGCCGTTTGTGTTTAGGCAACGGTGGTGAGAATTTATTATGTGACATGACTCTTTGTCCTACTAAAACGAACTAAAACACAATATTAAAAATTAAATATATTTGAACTATTAGTATTTGAGACAGTTTGAAAGGAATAATTAATAAATAAGTACATACTTTTAATTAAACAAGTTATTAAGCAACATAAAGTCACACAAGGTGTCTGACATGCCACGGAGGTGAAAATTCACATGTTGTGAACCAAAAATATACTAAAATAAAAATTATTATTACAATAATGTTGGCAGGTTTAAATGGATATATTTTTGATGAGATTAAAAAGCATTGTTAAATGAATTGTTCCTTGAAATTTTTTACTGTATAGGTCGTGTGAGGTGTGATAGAAAAGTTACACTTTTTTGAAGAATGACCCAACCAAATTTAATGGCTAGGATACATAAATCAAAAATGAATCAAGTTAAACAACTTGTAAATCTCAATTTTTTTGTCATAATATTATTTTCATGGTCATTTTAAGATTCAGGTTTAGCTCACTAGTAGAGTAAGTCACGCATGGAACTAGCCAAACAGAAATAACTAATTCAGAGGATCCAGAAGCAGCCAAACGTTAGATGAGATGTAGTTGCATGTGAGAAAATTAGTTTAAAAAGTCTCAATACGTATACATTAAAAGGCTCGGAAAATTGACTTAACCTGAGAACGATGTCTCAAGCATATCTGTGATTGGTACCGTTACCCTATTTCTTTGAATTCATTAACAAATGAATAAATAAGTGAGTGAGTGCGTTAGAATTAATTAATAAATGAAAGAATGAGTATGTAAATGAATTAATAAATAAATGAATTAATTAATTAATGAAATAGTCTATTTCACTTTGCCCTACATACACTTGACAAAATAGTTGAGCTACACATATAAAGTCAAAGCATGGCAAAAGTCAAATGATTAAATATTGCACTGTACATCAGTTGTTTCAGATTTTAGAAGGGCTCAACAAGAAAATTTGAAATGTTAATTACAATAACTTTACCATTTTATGATATCAAAAATTATTTTTTATGCATCACAAAGTGTTACAATATAAGTGTCCATTTTCGAAGATGAGTTGTATTACCATGTATATGTATACCGAGATATTTTCTGTCTGTAATCAACTATATACATTAGGGTGTACCCAAAAAAAAACGAAATTCGATTTTTCAAGTCGCACACCCTCTTACATTATTCCTTTTAGGTTAAAACAATTGCAAAAAATAGTTTCGTACGGTTTGAACAACGGCAATCCGTGCCAATTTGCTCCTGAAAGAGTGAACCAGCCCTGTGTACTATGCCGAATCAAAATATTTTTTTCTCGGAAGTTCGAAAGTTCATGTTGATAAAACGTTGCGCTTATAACCCCACATGTAGCACAAAAATATTTATCCAAATTAAAAAATATTTAGGTGTCCGGCTGGAGGCCTAAAATTCATAATTTTCTTCAAAAGATTGATTTTTTTCTAATTTTCTTTTAAAAAACATTTAAATAAAATATGAAGTGCAAAAAATATTAGCGAACACATTTTAAAATCAACATTTGCAAATGAATAATAAAAAAATAATATAATTAAAAATGAAAAATGTAATTTAAATTTCAAAAAATCCATATTTTGCTTACTATGTGGGAGACTTAATTATTGCAAAAGGGCAAACATTTCTATTTAACTCTAATTACCCACTTTACTGCTTATATTTTTTAGCTTGATAACATCTTAAAATTTACCTTACATGTATAAATGTATTTGTAAAAAAATCATTTTTTTGAAGAAAATTACAAATTTCAAACCTTCTGCTGGACACCTAGATATTTTTTAATTTGGACAAATATTTTTTTGATACATTTGGGGCTATAGGGGCAACGTTCTATCAACATGAAATTTGGAACTTCAGAAAAAAATTTCGATTAAGCCTAGTACTGTTTCACACTTTCAGGCGCAAGTCGGCACGGGTTACCGTTGTTCAAATTGAATGGAACGTTTTTTTACAATTGTTTTGACGTAAAAGAAAGAATATAAGAGGGTGTGCGGCTTGAAAAATCGACTTTCGTTCTTTTTTAGGACACTCTAATGTACATGTTTAATAACATAGTTACTGTATTATCTGATGCCCAGCAAACCAGAGTAAAATGTTTTACCATTTCCCTTGGCCCCACATTCCCCAAAATAATTTTATTTCATGTGCCCAAGCTTCTTTACACATAACTCTCGTTGCTTCGCACTTTTCCTTGGATGTGCTATATCGGATTTGCTATACAGTGGATGCCTGTTAATTGAATCAGTGGTTAATTGAATCAACCGCTTTAATGAATCAAATTGTCAAAAACAGAACAAAATCCAGCTTATTCAATTAGCCGCTTTATTGAATCAACCGCGTCATGGAATCAAAAGTGTTTAGAACAAACGTGATTCATATAAGCGGCGGCCACTGTATTAGAATGTTTACCATTAATTTTTCAATAAATTACTCTTCTCTTTTGCTATGCACTCGGAGCGTCTACCATGTAATATTTTACACATAATGAAATATCCATACCACATATAAACAGAGGAAGAATCACACACCGTTTGCATACTTGTTCACGTTTTTTTTTTCTGTGTTTATTTTGGAGCGCGGTAATAGTTTTACATCTCTCACAGCCAGAACGTTTAATGCTTTGTTTTTCAAGTATGTTTTGAGAAACAAAATGTACCTTTTATTGTAAACAAAACTATTTTGCAATTCAAACCTCTTGGTCATTTAGTACAAAGTGAAAGGGAAAGCATCTTATAAGGATTATAAAAGGAAAAGTGTGAAACAGAGATTGGGTGATATGAAGAAGCTTCGACTCATGAAATAAATTGAAATATTTTACATACCTCGTAATAAGCGTGGGTGAAGAAAGTGAATGGTTTACGCGAAAATGCCATGACACACTTCAAACAAATTTATTTAATTAAGCAATGAAAACATACTGTGAAAGAGAAATTTATGCTTTATTTTTGGCAATTTTATCACATTTTCAGGGGTTAACGGGCTCTCACTTCTGTCTTCAGATCTCTTTTCGATATAATCGTGCATAGTATGTATGGACAAAATAAATAAATAAATAAATAACGAGCTGATGTGTGTATCACATGACTTCCTTTTACTCGAATTTAATGATAATAGTGCCTCGGAGTAAGGAAAAAAACACTTTAAATATTTTCACCGCAAGTTTGTTGCGAAAGAAAAAAAAAAAAAAAAAAACGCTCTATGCAGATAAATTTTCCCAATATTGGCAGTTGTAATGTGATTCAATGGGTAACTCTCTAAATATGACCAAATTGGACCCAGATTAAAAAAAAAAACTCCGCCAAGTTGGCAACAAAACTTGGCGACCAAAAGCTTGGCGATATATTGCCAAGTGTTTGCCAAATTATAACACCACTTAAGTTTGCATTGAAATTAATAATGATTTTACCCCAAAAAGTTGTAAGAGACCCCCTCTGGAACATCCGAATGCAACCAAAAAAGGAGGTGCACAACTGGACCCCACTAGGAGTCTACGTACCAAATTTCAACTTTTTAGGACATGCCGTTTTTGAGTTATGCGAGATACATACGTACATACAGACGTAACGAGAAAACTTGTTGTAATTAACTCGGGATTCGTAAAAATAGAAACTTCAGGTATCCATTTTTACCACGTTCTTAGGCATATATCCACATGTGGTTGGGTTGAAAAAAAAAAACTCACTATTCATTCGGGGGCGAGCAAAATGAAAATTAAGGCCAATTTTTGAGTGAAAATTTTTTCGCGAATACAATACTTCCTTTTTGGTTAAAAGAAGTAAAAAGGCTGATAAAAAAAAAAAAAAACTCTTCTGAGTGAATTTTAGCTTTGCAGTTTTTAGTTTTTAAATAAATTTTGAAAATTGAATTCTTCTCTAGTTTTTTCCCTTTGTATAACTCTTTCTCTCATTTGAGCTTTTTACTTCCTTTTACAAAAAAGGAAGTATTGTATTCGCGAAAAAATTTTCACTCAAAAATCGACCTTAATTTCCATTTTACTCACCCCCGAATGAATATTGAGTTTTTTTTCGACTCGACCACACGTGGATAAGTGCCTAAGAACGTATAGACACACGAAATATCCATAATGATGATTCCCGAGTTAATTACAACGATTTTTCTCGTGACGTCCGTATGTACGTATGTATGTGCGTATGTGTGTATGTGTGTATGTATCTCGCATAACTCAAAAACGGTATGTCCTAGAAAGTTGAAATTTGGTACGTAGACTCCTAGTGCGGTCTAGTTGTGCACCTTCTGTTTTGGTTCCATTCAGTTCTTAAGGGGGTCTTTTCCCCTTTTTTGGGGGGAAATCGTTGTTAATTTCGATGTAAACTCAAGTGGTGATATAATTTGTCGGACACTTGGCAATATATCGCCAGTCTTTTGGTCGCCAAGTTTTGTCGCCAACTTGGCAACAAATTTGGCGATTTTTTTTTTCAATACCTGGTTTCAATTTGGTCTCTGTTGGTGATATTTAGAGAGTAAACTATTGAATCACATTAAAATTGCCAGTAATGGGGAAATGACATTAAATTGGAGTAAAAGGAAGTCATGTGATGCACACATCAGCTCGTTTTTTTTCGGACTGGAAATCAGACAACTGATGGCACATCACGTGGAAGAGAGAGAGGATGGCATTAGGCATTTTGTGGCGAATCATCCGTCTTATTCGATAGGGAAAGAGTCGGAAAGTGAGAGAACGCGTGGAAAGAACACATCCTTTCTGAGGCAAAAGGGATGAGGTGGGAGGAGAGAAGTGGGTTTCGGGAAGTGCATTTCCCAAACGGCCTGTTGTGGACGAGGATCCATTATTTCTCGAAAAACGCTCCCAGAGAGACGAGCCAAATTCGTCAATTACATTGTACAGGTATTAATGCCGTACAGTTCGTGAAAAAGAATATTCCGTGTATAAAGGTCAAGAAAAAATAGCGACGGGGAAGCAGTGTAGAGGGGAGCGGAACTTATGTTTGGGCGTGGTAGGCCAGCGTGCGCCCCCCCCCCCCTCTCCCGAGCCGGCGTCGGGAACTCCACCTAAATGACTTTAATTGCTTACACAAGCCTCACAGGCCGGGAGATGAAGACGAATGAAACCATTCGTCTTTCAAATAACAGGGGGGGGCTCTCGGACACTTTCTCCATCATATCCATTATCGCAATAAATCATGAAAGCTCGCCTATCATTTACGTGTCGATAGCGGCGTGTCGCAAAAGGATCACATTGCTCTCTCTCTCTCGCTCCCCCCCCCTCCCTGACTTCGCTCTCTCTCTCTCTGGCGGGGGAGCGCGTCGCCGCCAAAAAACGCGTCGCGCGTGTCACGCTCTCTTCCGTTGACAGACAACAAATACCTCTCTCTCTTCGAGCATCTCCAAAAAAGAGAACTCAGAAGAAATCTTTTATCCCTCGATGCGTTCCCGTTTCAGTTAACACTTCGCATGATCGTGTCTTCTATTACTGGCATTGTCGCTCGAATTAGTTGGAGTTAATTAAACAACGAATGTGCAAAAAACTGCAGGCACGTGTGTCGGAGCTACAAGGAGCTCTTTTTCTCAAAGTGAGCAAGTGATGGATGGAAAGCCCGTGCTTCGACAACAAACTGAATTCATTCAAGGAGGTCGTGTGCTCGATTCCTACTGGTACCCAAAGCGTGGATCCAGAGGGGAAGGCATGGGGTCAAGACCGTACCCCATCCCCCTCCCGCAATTAAGCAATTGGTTATAATAATCTCAATTTTTATCTTCGAATTGCTTTTCTTTTCTTTATTTTTTTTAATGTTTGTGACTTAACTAAATATGAATGTAGGAACCTGGGAGCTGTGAACAATTGTAGCTTGTGTATGTTCGTACTCATTTTGTTTTCGCGTTTAACTTTCAACGTCTGAACTCTGCATCTTATTCCGACTATTTTTGCAACTGAAAGTGTACATCTAGGATCAGCAGTCCCCCCTCCCCCCAAAGGGATAAATTACTTGTACTATTTCATTTATTGTTTTTTAATTGACTTCTCTTAAACATAAAGACACCTTTTTTCTTATTAGATGAAATCGGTTACTGAATTTTTTTTTTCAAATGCGTAGAAGAGTCATTTCGATCTAGGAACTTATTTGCGGAATGATAGATTGCTTATAAAAATGCAAAAATGAAAGAAATGACATCGTAGTTTCTTGGTAAAACCATAATATTAATGGAAACGACATGCAGCATCAAAATGTTATCTCAACTGTATCAAAGTTCTTAGAACAATTCTGCAACTGCTTTAAAATTTGCAAAGAAAAAGTTTCTGAATTCTTCAATAAAACTTAAATGTTATGAAGCTATGATTTTCTTAATTACGTACTATTTTATAGTTAAAATATAAATGAATTAATAAAAACTTAAATGAGGAATGAGTTTATGTAATAATCCTGCCCATGCATTATAATTACACTACCCAACACCAAAAAACACGAAAAACACCATGAGAAGTTGAGATTAGCTCTAGTCTTCAAGATACAGAGCCAACTGAAGTGGTGAAATCTTAAAAATGCTATACTTTTCCTTGCAGTTGCACCTCCAATGGGACTGATCATCTTCCAAATTTTTACCCCTAGTTGAAATAGAAAATCTCACTACATAGAACGCAAATGGACTTCATGAAATTTGAATTTCAGGGAGAGAAGTGCCCAAAATGAGCTCTAGTAGATCCACTCGTTTCTGCTTCCACTCTTTCTCATTTTGCTGAGAATAATCAGGAACTCCGTGAAAGCTGTGAACAAAGATGGTTTTCCAATACCTTATAGGAATCTTCAAAGATATGTTGAAGCTAAGATCAAGGAGAGAAATTTTAACGACCCTTCAAATACGTACAATTATGAAGGTCCATTGTTTTTGATAAACATTTTGGAGGGGAATAGAAAAACATCTTGGAAGCCTTTAAGTGTGATCAGGGGCGGATCCAGAAATTTTTGTAAGGGGGGGTCAAGTTTCAGTGGCCAACGTTATACCTCCAACATAAAAAAAAGTATCAGTTAAGAGGGGTGACCACCCCCCCACCCCCCCAAGGAGGATGGCACAACTCCTAATATGCTACGAAGCCCCACTTTGAAGTGAGATCAAATTTCTTATCCTTCTAAACTACCCATCCCCCACCCCCTCCCCTTCTATAAATTTTGTGCAACTTGCGCCATGGATCATATTCCATTAAATTTTCAATAAAAGTCATATTTCTTAGGGTAAACAAGCTGGACAAGTTGTCGTAAACTTTGAATGTATTTTTCTTTGGAAAATGAACAAAAATCTCAAAAGGGCCATAGCCCAGTAACCGAACTCAGTCAATCCTTTGAAATATGATATGCTGATGCGAAATACCTTGCATATAGAACCAGGAAAAAAAGTTATCATTGATTTCATGTAATATTTTTTTCAGATCTGAAAATTGAAGTTTAGTAATAATCATAATAAAATTCCTGCCACAGGGGGGTCAGCTGACCCTTTGACCCTCTCCTGAATCCTCCCCTGAGTGTGGTGTTACAAGTGTTTCTAAGCATAGAGACAAGAACTAAAAATAGTTGATCAAATAAATCCTACAGAAATTCTGTGACGATTGATGCAAAGTACGTCTCTGAGAAACTCCATTTCCTCCACTTCTCCAAGATACTTTTCCTAAAACCTATGGAGCTGTGAGCGATGAGCAAGGGAAAAGATTTCACTAAGATATCTCTGCAATGGATAACAGATATCAGGGTCATTGAGCTGAGTTAATGCTCGTCAAACCCTGCTGGACTATTACAAGATATGATTCTTCTTTGACGTACTAGAAGCAATTGGATGTAAAGTTTTGACAGCAATATGCGCTAAAAGCAACTGCAGCTTTCTGAAAAATAACCATTGTTTAACGAAACAGGACCTATTTAGCTACGTTTATTGCACAGGATTTTTTTTCTCTTTAACATTCAAGTCAATAACTGATTTGCAATACTGCAATGCATCTTTCTCCTGTGGGCTTTTGTGTATCTTGAAAACAAGAGCTAATAAAACAAAATCATCCACATATTCGTTTTTTTTCGACCCAAAATTTGCAAGAATTGTCTAATTAAAATCAGGATATAGACAAAGAATTCTGTTCTGTTGCTTAGTGCATACCAATGTAACCAATTAAAACCGCTCATTGTATAGCATCTCTGTGAAATTATAGAGGGTTTAGTATTTAATTGGCTTGAAATGTTAAGAATATTTTACATCCACATTCGAAGTATATTGGTGCAAAAAATTTATGTAGTGGAGAAGGGGGGGGGCACTGTGAGACGTGGGGTACAGTGAGACAAAGCTATTTTTTGGATCTTTTAATCATAACCTATAAATGATGCTAGGTACCTATGAATCTGCAGCAACTCGCCTTGTGGATTCTGGGATATGAAGTTGTTGCTTGTGTTTGCAATCAAATGATCTTTTTTGATTTCAGGGAAAGATTTTTTTTTTTTCACTCTCGCATGAAGTGGGGTACAGTGAGACATAGTTGGGGCAGGGTGAGACAGTCTCACTGTGCCCCATCTTGAATTCTGATAGGGAAGTTTCTTTTAATTTATTTTATGATTTAAGAGCTTTCAACTTACTGTTTATGTACTTCACATTAAATTTTAATTCATCAAATATGCGAATTAAACCACGTAAGGCGAAAATAGGGACATTTTCTGACGATTCCATGATAAATTCATTTGTAACTAACGTTTTGATTCCAAGGGGCATTTCAGACAAAGTAGATCAAACTGATGTGTAAATTATAGACAAAACTGATACAAAAGAGCCCTCTTGCTCCAGTGTAACAGTGAGGATTTTTTTTTATAGGTTCTTAAGTTTCAAAGGGTATACAAAAACCGAAGAGAGAAAAGGTTGAGCAATGAAGAAAGGTCATAAAAAGGGTAAAAGTTTCATTGCAAATGATACTCCTGGAAAACAAATTTTAGAAGAAAACACAAAAACTAGAGAAATGAAAAAAAAAAAATGTCAAAAAAATGTAGACTTATTTGACACAACTGATGGAAAAGAAAAAATTAAATGACGGGTCTGATATTTTATCAGACTATGTTAAAAAGTGCGAAGATTTATCTTCGGGGTTTGAAGAGTTGGATCGTGAGACACTTGAAGGAGATTTTGTTCTGATAGAATTCGCCATCAAGCAGAAATACTTTTATGTTGGAAATGTTCTTATATTAGCTGATGATGATGGAGCTTTGTGCATTAGTATTTCGCGCAAAAGTAGAACCTTTTTGACTGTTTTTATTTGAACATCTGATCCAGATGTTGCATCCGTTCCGAATAAAAATATTAATTTGTTGATAACAGCTCCAACGAAAAGAAATGATACAAAGCGAAATCGGTCTTTTTTGTGGTTTGAAAATTAAATTTTTATTTAGATGTACGATGAAACTTGAATCTTTTTTTCACAATGATTTAATTTTGATTTTAAACGTTGAACATAACTTCCTTTTACGAAAAAGGAAGTATTGTATTCGCGAAAAAAAAAAGTCACTCAAAAATCGGCCTTCATTTCCATTTTGCTCGCCCCCGAATGAATATTAAGTTTTTTCTTTTCAACCCGACCGCACGTGGATATATCCCTAAGAACGTATAGACACCCGAAATATCCATTTTGACGATACCCGTGTTAATTACCACGAGTTTTCTCGTGATATCAGTATGTACGTATGTATTTTTCGGATGCTCCAAAAAAGTTTTTCACATATTTTTAGGAGAAATCATTGTTAATTTCAATGCGAACTCAAGTGGTGTTATAATTTGGCAAACACTTGGCAATATATCGCCAAGCTTTTGGTCACCAAGATTTTGGTCACCAAGTTTTGTTGCCAACTTGGCGACAAATTTGGCAGTTTATTTATTAATTTTTACAAATCTGGTTTCAATTTGGCCATTATTGGCGATACTTAGAGAGTTAACCATTGAATCACACTACAATTGCTAATATTGGGAAAGTTAATCTGTATAAAACTGTTTTGTTTTCTTTTTTGCTTCGGTTAGCAACAAACTTGGGGTGATAATATTTGAAGTGTTTCTTTGCTTACTCCAAGTCCAATGCACTATTATCATTAAATTAACGTAAAATTAAGTCATGTGATGCAATGCACACATGAGCTCGTTTCACATTATCTCAAAGACATTAAATAGTAATGAAGTTTTTTGTGTCTCAAAAGTTTGTGCACTTAAGCTTCATTACAAATCCACCTTAACAGTTTTCTTGTAGAATCAAAGCTTTCAAAAATTACATATTTTTCGTCTCACCCTACCCACCCTCCCCTACTTAAAAGTAGGTTAATTGGCCGAAAAGGATCCTAAAAAAATATTTAAATCATTTAAACGTAAACAACATTTTGTGTGGGGGGGGGGGGTGAAGGAGGAACGTTTTTCAATTTTCTAAGCCCCCTTCTGTATCTCCCCCTGTCTAGGACTTTGCCAAAATAGAGGTCTTTCAGTGTAAACGTGGAGACGCTGTATGATATGCTTTGTGTAGTGGCTCTCACTGGTTCCGGCATCCAACCAGTGATGGGCAAGCTCACTGTAAAAAAAAAAAAAAAAAAAAAAAAATGTGTAACGTTATCAGTATTAACGGCGTAACCTTATACGAATTTTGAAGTGTGCAGTATCATTCCTTTGAAAACTCAAACTGTTGGAGGAACCTCGTTCTATGGTTTCAGAAGAATTCAAAGCGCATAAGTAAAGGTTGGAATCGGCGCAGGGCATGGACACTCTTATTTGCGAAACGAAAACCGCCTGTTGTGACCGAGCGGTAAAAGCTCTTGCTTTGCGATCTGTCTGTGGGATTCACATTGTGGGTTCGGACACCACTCAGGTTGGTTCCTCTCTTAGTGCAAGAAAAATTACTTGTTTGTGTATTTGAATAATTGTTGTATACTGCTTGTGAAAAAGCATGAACTTGATAAATATTGAATAAACGAATAATTAAAAGCAAGAGCTCTAAAGAAGAGGCACTTTCAATTTAAAACATATTGAAAGAAATCATTGCTTGATCATTTATTATGTCTGGATAATTTAAACCATCAAATAATTAACTTGAAGTATAAGTTTACTTACAATTAAAAATGAGTCCCCTTTCAAGAGAGTGAGATGAAAGCTTAATTTTTGCTAATGTGTAACCTTTCAAGCAATTTCTCTGTAAGCACACAGAAAATTCTGATGTAGCCTTACGCAGAAATTTGTGAGACGTTATGCTATAGTTATATTACCACGGTGTAATGTTCCACAAACTATGTGTAACTTTACATCAGTTGCAACAGTTAAGTTACTCCAGAGCAGTGGAGGCAGCCAAGCTTCCACCGATTTCGTGGAGTAAGGTTACACAAATTTTTTTACAGTGCTTGTTCAATTCTAAGTTTGTAGTCGATATTCTAGGAACACCATCAATGACTCTCAAATTATCATCTTCCATGAACATCACCACCACATTTTCCCCAAACATAAGTTTTATCTATGTTTCGAAAAAAAAAGCAGTTTTCTTTGCATTTACGTTTTTGAACGGTTTTTTCTTAAGCGCCTGAGATGACTGTTTCTTTTCAGATAACAGTTTTATTGGTACGTACTTATTCCTTGTTTTTTTTTTTTTTTTTTCTTTCATAAAGGATTTTTTGCCATTAGTAAGGATACCTAAGATACCCTTTCAAGCTGATGTGTCCTTAACTTGGGAAGTAAAATTGAGTAATTCAATAATGGGAACATATAAACATAATTAATGTTTGTCCTTCTTACTCAAAATTACTATTTGGAATTAATAATAAAACATACGCTAAATTTCTGGCAGACGATAAATAAAAAACGCAGCAACAAAATATTTCTATTTATTGTATTTTTTAATCATTTTTGTGGTTTTTGTGCAGATGAACGTTTCAAAAGCGATTAGTCAGTTATCCGTGCTTTAAATTTAATTTTGTTCGAATTGGTAAGTTGAAATTTCATTTTGTTATAAGAAAATGAAGTATTTAAATGATTGAGCACTTATTTTGTGTATTTCCTGTTGAATTCAGCTAGCTTGATCATTGCTAGTTTTGAGTATGCCCATAACTAAGGGAGTGTGACCATAAATGGTCAAACCAGTATATTCCAGTTAATGTCAAATAATATATATACAAAAAATCATAGTTGAAAATTGATGAAAGCTTCATGGCTATAAAAGTGCAATTTCTAAATAATTAACACCTTGAAATAAATTACTTCCATAAACTAGAACTGCAACAGCACAGTTCAACAACAATCCAAATTTAAAAATCACAGGGGACCAGGTAAGTCAATTTCGACCAAAAAATCGATTTTTACTTTTTTTTATCATTAAAAGGTTTAAACTTTTATCTTTCTAATGATGTATCACATTTGTGTGTTTATCCAAAAAGCAGAAGTGCTTGAATTCTTTATTCTTCCAAATGCATTCACAACGTACTGGCTCATTTAAAGGGCCGGTAAATGCGAACAAACCACCTTTGTATGCAAACAAACCCCTTTTCTGTCACAGCGCCACAGTATCTGCTCTCCATTAAAGATGATCTTTGTTAAACTTTTATTATATTTGTTAGGATTGGCAACAGTAATGTTAACTGCAACTGTGCTGATAGTTTTTAACTGTTTATTTTGTCCTTAGAGCCTTTTATAGGGAATTTCGTTCTTTGAACTTCTGTTATTGATATTTCCTGTGTATCTTATGCACATACGCACTACTTTAGTAATAGTTTACTAAAATATCTAGTTACTTAACGTGTTTATAATGCCACAAAGTGAGCGTTTATTTAAAAAACGTAAGAATGTTGGAAAATCATCAGTCGCTCATATTGATACAGGTAATGGTTCAAATGAGTCTGTGGAAAGTGGCAACGCCTTCTTTAGCAATTTATGTACTAATTATGATAAATGTGATGAAAATACGGGTTCTGGATATGATATTTCATCATTAGATGTTTAGAATGATGCTTTGGACAACATTGCTGTATGTAAAAAATGTAATGGGAAAATATCTTTGAAAGTCAAGATGCGAATAGGTCTTGCATCAGAGTAACGAATCATTTGCTGGAATTGCGAAAAGTCTTTTGAATTTTCGAACACAGGCCCATCAGAAAATACTAAACCAAAAAAAAAAAAAGTCTATAATTTAAACATCAGGTTTGTGTATGCTCTTCGCAGTATTGGTAAAAGTCGAACAGCTGGTCGAATGTTTTTGTGGAGTCATGAATTGGCCACCACCTCAGACAAAATTTTCACAATACCTAAGTATTTCGACTCCTGCTTCAGAAAATGTATACTATGAGCATATGAAAGATACAGTGGAAGAATTTGTAGCGAAGAATGACGACAGTTGAGATTTGTGTGTTGCGTTAGATGGTACATGACAAAAGCGTGGCCATCTGTCTCTTAATGGCGTTGTCACAGCAACAAGTGTTGACACTAGAACAGTTGTTGACGTCTCCATTATGTCTAAATTTTGTATGTGTCCTGATAGAAATAAATCCAAACACTTAAACGCATGCACTGCCGAAAGAAATTTTCAATCAATCAGTCTTTGTATAACATGAGATACGTGAATTATCTTGGAGATGGTGATTCGAAAGCTTTTCAAACTGTTGCAGCATCAAACATTTATGGCGATAAACAAATTGAAAAATTAGAGTGCATTGGGCACGTTCAAAAGAGAATGAGCAGCAGATTGTTTGAACTGAAAAAACGATACACTGGCAAAAGTGACGGGACTCTTAGTGACGAGAAAAAATTAGGAGGTAGAAAGAGGTTAACAGATGATGTTATAATGAAGACCCAGAAGTTTTACGGACTAGTTATCAGAAGAAACATCGAGACCTTACAAGATATGCAACGAGCTGTTTGGGCTAAATATTTTTACTTGCTGTCAAGCAATGAAAATCTGAATTACGGACTCTGTCCAGAAGAAGCTGAAAGCTGGTGCGGATATAATCGGACACAGGCAAAAGACGAAATATATGACCACAGCAGGCACACATATATTGCCGTTCCAATAATGGAAATTATTAAACCCATATTTAAGGACTCAGGAAATCCCGATTTATTGAAGTGTCTGCATGGAAAGACACAAAACCCAAATGAATCTGCGAACAATGTCATCTGTACTCGGGTACCAGAAACTGTATTTGTAGGCATCGAAACTTTAAAGTTTGTTGTTTATGATGCTGTTTCCTCTTTCAAAATTGGAAATATTACAAAGTGTCACACTTTATCCAAGTTGGGAATTTTCTCTGGCTCTGACTGTGTAAAAGCAATGAAAGACATGGACAAAGAACGACTAATTGACAGAGAAAGGAAACTCTCGGAGTACCGAAAAATTGCCAGAAAAACAAATAAAATTGAAAAGGAAACTTGAAACATCATACGAGATGCAAGAAGGTGGCCCTTCATACAAAGCAGGTTGTTTTTGAGGTAAGCGCTACTTAATCACTATTAAAAACACAAATGAAATCTTTAAATGCGTTTTTCTCGAAATATGATTTTTTCATGTTCATGTTCATTTTTCTCAATATCTTTCAAAGTTACAGACTCAATTTTTTAATGACATTTACGTTATGTAATTTTATTTTAACACAAGGATTTGATAAATATTTATTTTACACAATGAAAAATCATCAAAAATGCAAATTTAAAAAATGATTTTTTTTAAATAAATTAGTTTTTCTTTTCTTTTATTTATTTACTAGCTGCGTTGCCCCGCTTTCCACGGTCTCCCTCCAAAATAAAAGGTGTGTCAAGTGGCGCATGTTCAACAATCAGTCTTCAATTAGAGGAAAAAACAACTACTGTAAAACTTCCCGTCAAAATAATCATTGTTAAAGAAAATGGCAAATCAAAACTTCTCGAATTAATTTAGCGCTACCCTCCATAAATACACCTAAGATCCAAAAAAAAAGAAAGAAGATAAACCGCCAAATAATAATCAAAAGGAAAAAATTTTACCTCGAAAAAAAACAAAATTGTATTTAGTCACAGTCGAGAAAAAAGTGGTTAGAAATAAAGAAGAAATGTAGGCTGGGTGCATCGCTTTTTAAGAGAAAAAAAAAGCATGTGACTGGCAGGATATCCTGCTTGTTTAACCGCAGGTATCTGCCAAAAATCATTTCAGTCAAGATCGGAACCAATGCGGTATTTCCGAAAGATTTGAGGTTAGCATCCATGCCCAAAACCATATTGTCAGACCTTTGAAAATCATTTAGCACGTATTTATAAAAGGGCTATTATGAGACGAGTCACCAAAGTAGCCTACGATGGGAAATAGTTTGATATTAGAGATCATGATAACATGAGTAGATGTTGAAGTGTACATATGATGAAAAGTGATGGAAAGATGTTAAGATGTCATATCCACAAACGAGCTGATGTGTGCATCACATGACTTCCTTTTACACCAGTTCAATGTTATTTCCCCATTATTGGCAATTTTAATGTGATTTAATAGTTAACTCTTTAAATATCACCAACAGTGGCCAAATTGAAACCAGGTTTAAAAAAAAAAATCGCCAAATTTGTCTCCAAGCTGGCGAAAAAACTTGGCGACCAAAAGACTGGCGATACATTGCCAAATGTCCGCCAAATTATAACACCACTCATGTTTGCATCGAAATTAACAATAATTTTCCCCAAAAAGGTGCAAAAGCCCCCTTTAGAAACACCCGAATGCAACCAAAAGGATAGGTGCACAACTAGACCCCACAAGGTGTCTACGTACCAAATTCCAACATTCTAGAACTTGCCGTTCTTGAGTTATGCGACATACATACGTACATACAGACGTCACTAGAAAACTCTTTGTAATTAACTCGGGAATAGTCAAAATGGGTATTTCGGGCGTCTGTACGTTCTTAGGTATGTATACACGTGTGGTTGGGACAAAAAAAAAAAAAAAAAAACTGAACATTCATTCGGGGGTGAGCAAACTGGAAATTAAGGTCGATTTTTGAGTGAGAATTTTTTTGCGAATATAATACTTCCTTTTTTGTAAAAGGAAGTAAACACATGTAAATTTCAAAACATTCTTTGGATAAATCTAAGTTTTGTAATGCATTGATATCTAAACAGATATGGAACTTATAGAAAAAGATTCAAGTAATAGAGATGCTATATTAATCTTATTACAATCAAAATAAATAGTCGCAGAAATAATCTCAGAATTATGGGTGTTATCACGTGGGTGTAACATAGTTCAAGTATGAGTTCTTACAGCATCTAAGCACTTTATGTTGTATACAGGGTGAGTCTAAACTCTTGGGCAAAACTTCAAGGGATGTTAGAGGGGACTGTAAGAAGCAATAATCATAAAGAACATATGGTCGCAAATGCAGTGCTGACGTGCTGCATGGACACAAAGCCAGAAACTGATGGATGCAAAATAGGTTGCAAATTTATTACACAAATACTATATTACACAACGTTTTGGTTTTTAAGAAATGTTTAGAGCCTTTTTTAAAAGTTATTGCCTTTAGTAGTTCTAATACGAGCGTCGTAACAAAAGCGCAGCGATCAATGAAAATTTGTCAAAATGACTTCTTATTGCGACCGTGAGTGCTTTGACATTGCGACGCATGTATTACAGCTGCAAGCCGTAAAATTAATCAACCGCTTTAAGCATTTCTTAAAAACTACAATGTTGCTTTAAATTGTCATTTTGTAATAAAATTGTGACCTGTTTTGCATCTACGTCAACATTGCGTTTGAGAACATACGTTCCTAATGATTCTTGCTCCTTATTTTTCCCTCTAACACCCCTTAAAGTTTTTCCCAAGAGTTCAGACTCACCCTGTATATCGTAAAGGTCCACAGAATTTATGAACGTAAAAATGAAAAGACGTGGAATCGAAATGTAAAAAAAAAAAATAAAATAAATAAATAAAAAAAATAAAAATAAATAAATAAATAAATAAAAATTATTATTTCGAATGTACTACTAAAATGCAAATTTGGAAAGTAATGTCTTGAAAGATTTCTAGAATATCAGGGGAGCCAGGGGTGAGATAGGGTGATTCGCCAGGACCACCAGTTAGTAATTGACCACTCGAGCACTAAAATGCACAAAACAAGAATAAATAAGTGAATATTTTCAATTTGATTGCTGGAACTAATTTCTAGCATTCCATAAAATGTTTGGCTTTAATTTATAGTTGCAACTCAAGTTTTGATTGAGGTTAGGACGATACACCTACAAAGACATCTGGAAAATTTCAAGAAAGTCACGTTTCTTACTAGTGAGAATTGTTATGAGATGAAATGTTTAATCGCCTTTCTCGAGGTTAAATTTAATTCTACAGAACATTACTTATCATCCATACGTTATAATAGATTTGGCATAAAATATTCTATACAATAAAAAATGTTAAATTACGCATAGATTTCTCATTTTAATCACTTTGAGCGTATTCTCAGTTTTTGTAATCTAATTTCCTTTGTGCCCTCAGTACCATTATCTGTTCATCATAATGTGTTTATATTATATTCAGGGCCTGATTACTGAATAGGCCAACTAGGCCCTGGCCTAGGGCCCCGATATTTAGGGACCCAAAAATGGCTGAAATTACTTTACTCGATGGCTAAAATTGTTTCAGCCAAAGGCTAAAGAAATGAAGTTTGAATACAGGGGGCCCCAAAAAAGTATTTGGCCTAGGGCCCCTCGATATCTTAATCGGACCCTGATTATATTAAAATTTTTAAGAATTGAAAAAGAAGAAACAGTTCATGGCCCAGTAAAATTAGCATTTTACTTGGAAAAAATTAAAACCCAAGGTGCTTCTCAACAAAAAGCATTGTTGTATCTTCCCTCTACGACATCTCAGAAGTTCCCGATTTTTTTGCTGTACGCTTAACCCCCTTTTTTTTGGAGGGGGATAAGGGGGAGGGGGAATTTCAACTTTTCTATCTAGGAAAGTGGAATACCATTTTTAACGTAATTTTTTATGCTGAGTCGGAAAAAAAAAACATAACCAAATAGTTGTTATAACTATTTCAAGAGTTTGTTTTGTATAAAAACGATTTTTTAATACATATTAGGAAATGCTTGTTTCGTTGTAACGTTAGAATTTTTCTGCACACAAAGTTTTGTTCTTTCTTCTAAACTGATAGCTTAAACGATGCCACATTTTTGTTGCACGCTTCCCTCTGTTTTTCGGGAGGGGGGGGGGATTTTAATTGTATTTGCAAGTGGCGCACTGTTTTTTTACGAAAAATCGAATAAAACTTTAATTTCAAATATTTTTACTCAATTTTACTTAAAACGATAATATTTGAAATAGACTATGACCTACCTGTTTCATTGTAAATGTAAAGTATTATTGAAAATAAGAATGGTATTTAAATCGTACATTACAATAGAATCACCATGATTTTATAGAAATACCACGTTAACAAGCCAATCCAAAATTAATTTCGCAGTGTAATGCTTTGTAATTAGAAATGCAAGTATGTACCTTAATTTTTGTTGCTAAACATAGAAAGAATGTTCAATATCTTGCAGACTTGTCTCTTCTTTTAGTTCTGCCCCTTCTATATGATTTATTTTTAGATATTTAATCCATTGGAAGGACGTTTAAGCACGATTGTCCATGGTATTGTACAAACTCTTGAGAGATATGCAGCGTCAACTTCCGACATCCACGCGCTTTGCCACATGTTTTGTTGCATGTACAGAAA
This sequence comes from Uloborus diversus, assembly GCF_026930045.1. NCBI lineage: Eukaryota > Metazoa > Arthropoda > Arachnida > Araneae > Uloboridae > Uloborus > Uloborus diversus. Next base: position 130,505,735 of record NC_072740.1, read on the forward strand.
ATAATTTTTGAAATTGAATCTAGATCGGGACAGTGGGTTGTTCTTACTGGATTTAGCGTATTGTCTTTCGTAGTCCAGCCCCATTCGTCATGGTTCATGTCGTTACCAAGCCATGTCTGAACATTAAAATAAACAAGAAATGAATGTTGTTGGGCTGCGTTTGAAGTAGAGGGTATCTGAAAATTCACGTAGTTTTCTGACTGACTTTAACAAAATATTTCTGTAATGCTTCAAAATGTATTTTTCCCTTGCAACAGCGGAAATATCACGAAAATAAATAACGAAAACGGAATTTTTTTAGGGTTGCCGCTGTGCTCTACGTAGTGTTTTGATTATCCTGCAAGTTATGATAAGCATCACTTTTCGATAGTGCTTTTTCAATCGCACCGTCATTATTTGCTAATTGAAAGCATATTTAAAATAACAATTCAGATACCATAGACAAAATATGACCATAGACATGCTATTTCATGTTGGAGAGTAATGTACTCGTATGTCGAAATTGTTTTTACGCCTTTGGGCTTCGTAGGTTTGGAAAATGACCGCGCCATTTTCAGACAGGCAGATGTGTTTTGATCGTCCTGGTGATTTGATGTGGGTTTTACTGAGTCAGTATTAGAATATTTTTGTGGCGTATTATTTTGCTCAACACTTTGAACAATTCAAAATATAAGTTGTTGGATTATACTTGTATCCAGATGCAGTGGAGATACTTAAATTACATTTTGCACTGCTGGTCAGATGTAAGTATTGTTGAGTATCTGTGTTAATGTTAATATGCAAATGTATTTTTCTTGTTAATATGCGTTTGATAGAATTCGGATGGTAGTTGATTTAGAACTTATAAAACTATTATTAAGTTATTGTTTATTGCTCTAACGCATTTTATTCTTGAAATTCATTAAAATGTTAAATGGCCAATATTTCGTATCATCCGGAAATTATCGCGGTGTGCGAGCAAGATAGGAAAAATCACTCAGTTTTTTTTCTTTTTTTTTAGGTTGACAGTTTGGAATATTGAAAGTTAACATTTTAAATCTCTAAATAAAGGTATTTTTTGCTGTTATATTTTTTGTAAAAAAGTATAGTAAATTGTTAATCTTTGAAAATACACAGTTACACAAGTTATAATTACTTAATTTAATTTATTAGGATCTCCTCCAACAACTTATTTGAGATTATTGCAAGTTTCTTGTAGAAATAGTTCGAGTTAAACGAACTGATTGATATGCTTAAGTTGATTATGTACTAAAAATCTAAGTTGCTATCCAATGAGTAAGAAATACAGATATCGCCGGGGGGGGGGCGCATCTCAGCTAAAAATATTTCACGTGTCTGTCAATGACTCTGTTTTTAAACACAAACTAAACAATTCAGATAATTTTTTAACGTCCTCTTGGTCGATATTTCTCAAAGATAAGCAATCAAGATCCCTTTCAACAAACCCCTCTGAAACATTACACAAACACACTAACATAGATGTTTCATTCTTCAAATCTTCCCCCACTTTTATTTGGACTTTTCTCGGCTCTCTTTTACCCCTTTTTTGGACACATAATACTAAGGGAAGAAAACCTATAAATCTGACTTTAAAGGGTGGGTAAGTAGACAATTCAGTGAATTTCTTTTCTTAAATGCCTTTGGAGAAAAATAAAGTGCCCTTAAGTTTAAATAAGCTGAAAACAATCTCTGAATTGCGAAGTCTTATGGCACTTTTCATCTTAAAATTCATTTATAACTGCTAAAATTCGTATCTTACGAACTAAAGTAATTCTTATCTTATTCGACTCAGCGTAAAAAATACGTCAAGTCTAAATTTCCCCTTAAAAAGGGGGGAAACGTACATCACAGACACACATGTTAAAAAAAATCTCTATTGTGTTTGTATATGAGCCGCAACTTTTACTAGCAGCAAAAGCGCAAGGAGGACTTTATAAAAAAATATTTTTTTTTGTATTTTTCACACTGTAATTAAAGTAGTATTTGATTTATTATTATTATTATTATTTTTGTTTACTTTTGCCATTAAATTCTTTTTATCTCAGCAGAGCTTCATTATTACAACTTATTTGAATTTCACTGTACATGTTTTACCGCTTGATTGCATAAATTAAACAAAAATATCGTCCCATGCATCAATTATACATTTTCTATAACAAGAAACTTGATTTGAATCTAAGTGAAATTTCAACCCTTCCGTAAAACTAAGACTGATTATTATTATCATTATTATTATTATTATTTTGTAAACTCGAATTTCAGCAAATTAATCTTTGAAATTCGAAAAAATAGAAAATTTGATGTTAAATGTTTTGGAAAATCTATCTGTATTCATGGTAGTGCGGATATGCAAGTTTTATTTTTGTTAATCATGTTGTCATTCAAATTTCAATAGTTATTCATTGCGAATTATATGAATGCTTATTGAATAAAGCTAAACTAGAAATATTAACTTTATTAATTTTAATCAGTTTTTTTCAGTGTCAACTATGCAATTGATTTGACATTTGAAAATCGAAATCGCACAAAATGTTCTATAGAAAGTACAAAAATAAATAAATAAATATATAAATAATAAATAAATAAATAAATAAATAAAAACGATTTTAATTGTTATAATACACAAGATTTTAACTAAGATTCAAAAAAAAAAAAAAAAAAAAAATCACAGAAAAACGATTCCGAAGCATTCGGAAATGTTTTTGAAAGTTCTAACGGAAAAATTACGGAGAGGATTCTGCAATACTTGGTAACGTTTTTCAAAATTTCATGAACCGCAGCTGCACAATATATTCAGAAACGTTTTTGAAAATTATAGAAAGAGGATTCCGAAATGCTCTTAAACATTTCTGAAAATTAGAGTAAGAGGATTCCGAAATACTCAGAAACGTTTCTGGAAATTTCATGAACCGCAACTGCCCGATAGACTCAGAAGCGTTTCCAGACACATTTGAATAAAAGCAATGCAGGAGTATGTTTAGTAGCTCCGATGAAGCCATTATTCATGTATGCAGTTAGCAAATTTATCTAATAAAAATAAAGCTTATCTGATAAAAATTTCTCATGTAGTTGCGATAAATCAGTTAAATTAAACCAGTTGTTCTCAACCTAGGAAGCGTAGGAAAATTTCAAGACAGGCGTGAATTGCTAAATGTAAAATGAAAAAGCGAAACTAACTGTAGCTTGCACAATTTTGTGAACACATGTAAATATTTTTACATTAGCGCCTTTTCTGAGGTGGTTAGTGCAGTTTTTATCCATATATCTTGATAAATCTGAATTTTTGGCAATAATATACATCGAGTGAGATATTGAAAGTATTTTCAGGTGCACTTTGTTGCGGTTAGAGCTTAATTTAAAAAAAAAACTTATCAAGCACGAATAGTGGCGTTGCTCCCCGGCTCCTATTAATGTGGCTGGTATAAAATGAAAACCGCATCTAGACCGTAGATTTCCTTAAATTAACGAGTATGCATTTAGTTATCCGATTCTTTCATTTCATTTCTTCTCATTACAATACGCTCAAAATAAAGCAAAATATGTGGCACATTAAATATTGTGTACGAACTTCTCTATATTTTTATTTAATAACTAGTTTCAGATTAAACTTCTGAAGATTAAAGTTTATCCGATTATGTTACTTGTATTGACAACATACGGTAGCGGTGGGAGGAGGGGAGGGGGGGGGGACTTTCATCAATGATCAAAAGGAGGCGCTGACCCTAAACTGTTAAGAACCTTTGAGCTAAACTACGCAACTTTCATTTCATAGATGACGTGCATGCATTTTTATTGAAATTGATTATCTTTCTGCACTCCTCTCTCCAACTTAAGTCGCTAGTACAAAGATCATGTTTCAAAATTTTAGAAAATGGCGTAAATTCAGATGTTTGTACTCTATAAATTATGTGCAAGGTTCGATTAAGATGATTTAATTGAATGCATACTTATACTTAATTAGAAGAAAAAGTTCATTCAAAATTCCATGAAAGAGGAATGTATAGTAAAAAGTAATTCGTACTTTCATTTAATTATGTAATCGATAAAAAAAGAAAAAAAAGCGTAATTGAGTGCGTTCTTTTTTAGAAGCAAAACTATTTATAAAATTCCTTCAATTTGTATGCGACAATTCAGTAATTCGTACTTTCACTTGATTATGTATGTTTGATTATGCATCATTTCGTGTACGTAAATTAAGTGATTCTTTACACTACCTGTGTACGTCAGATGAAAGAGACGTGTGTACTTAAAGAGAGTTAAGGTTTCTGCGGTCAGATTTGGTCACGCCGATTAGACTTTATTCACTAAAGCCACTTTCTCTCGCACTGTTTACTTTCCAGAGTGTATTATTAAGAATGAAACTGTTTCCCGTCATTTTTTCACTTCACCGCAATTGTATTTGTAGTGTGATATCTATAATTCCCTTTAATTTCTACACGTTGCTAACATCAATAGCAGTACTTTACTCTGGAAAATGATAATTAATCCTAAATTCGATTGGTGTCTTCCCTCCAGCATTCCACCATCTTGTTCCCACTTCAACCTACAAGTAATTATAATGGCCTACCCCGATTGGCTGCTGATCCAGGGGCCATCGCACCTATGGCAGCCAATCAATTCATCACTCTGGATGACCCTCCCACAAAGCCTTCTTTTTTTTTTGAGTAGACTGACTCTTCAAGATCAGGTAGTTGAGTCCGTCGTCTTTCAGCTCATCATATCGAGCAAAATAAAGATTTTCTTCATTTTAGATTTCTAGGACATCCTTGATCACAATAATTTATGTGGACCTGAGATGTCTCACTTTTCTTTTTCATCCTAATAGTTTTTTGACTGAATGAAACTTTCATTCTTCCAGAAAATGAAGTTTTTTTCTTTTCTTCTCGGTTTCTGTGGAATTTACCAGACGCTGTCGTTTAAAACACATGATACATACATAGGTTATTTTCATTATCCTTATTTTTCTGCTTATTAGTTACTTTCTGTACGTTCTTTATTTATTGAACTGATATCAGTGAAAACACAGTGATTTGGTTAAAAGGCCAAACGACGCTTTGAAATTTTATTATATAAAGCATTATACTGACAAAAAAAAAAAAAAAAAAAAAGCTGGTAAAGGTGCAATTTCACGAGCTAGCTGTGAAGCACCAAACCAATACACGAGAAATTCTGGTTTTATTTCCTAGCAGGGATCGAGAACTTAAAAATAAGAAGTGATTCTTGCCAAGGGGGCGCCCATATGGGGGGGGGGGGAGCAAGGGGGGCTCAAGCACCCCCCTTTGAAATTAGAACTTCCTTGCTTTTATTACTTTTTTCTTTGCAAAAATGTAAAAACATTTCTTCTCCGGCAATTAATGAATAAGTTATTAAATATGCCAAATTTTAAAAACTCCAATCTGTACTGAAATCGGTTTCCATGGGGAAAATATCTGAGCTCCCCCCCCCTTAAAATTTTGCATATGAGCGCCTTTGATTCTTGCATTATTTTAAACCCAATAAATTACAGATTTCTTTTGGTTTTAAAATTGTTGCTTTTGTTGTATGTTCAATTGTTTATTGTAGTTGCTTTTTCTGTTCTTGGCTGTCATTTTCATGGATTAATATCTTCCTGAATAATGCCTTGTGTAACAACAACATATTTATTTATTATCAAATATTACAAACACTTGAAAAATCCGCTTTGCCCTACCAGGGGGCTTAAAGCGGGTAAGCTCTTCGGATAAAGAGTGTAAGCTTAACTAATTTTGATTTGGTACATTTATCAGTCAAATATAAAGTAATGACTAAGCTAAACCAATTGACTAGCTAACTGCCATGATAAAACAAAAAAGGAAAAAAAAAAAAAGTTACGCTTATTGAATTTAAATTATAAATCTAAGTCAGCACATTTGTTTATAAAACATAAAGAAATAATTGATTAAATCAATAGACTAGCGAATTTCCATCATAAAAAATAACTTTTTTAAATTATACTTATCCTTTTCAAATAGAAAATCCAAGTCAGTAAGTACATATGCTAACAAAACACATAGAAAGCGGGTATATCCGCTTTGCCCTACCCACTTTGCCGGAAAGCACGTTTTTTATTTCAATAATTATAACCCTAAATTAATAATTAGGAAAATGGAATGACCGTAGTTTATAGGTGGACGGTGTCAGAATAACGTAATATTATTGACAATTAAAAAAATAAGGTGGTCTTCGATTAATGGGCATGTCCATGAAACTAGACGACTAGAGACATCATAGTAAAAAAAAAAAAAAAAAACGAGCTGATGTGTGCATCACATGGATTCCTTTTACTCCAATTTAATGTCATTTTCGCATTATTGGCAGTTTTAATGTGATTCAATAGTTTACTTTCTAAATATCACCAACAGTGGCCAAATTGGGTAAACACGGAATACGTATGCATTGCCGCTTGCACACAATGCAGCGGCATACTATTGCCTATCCGCTTTGGGCCACCCTCCCCTACGTACAGTGAAAAATACGATAACATTAAGAAACATAATCCATGAAAAAGATTGATACTTATTTGTAATTGACAATCATAATTAAGTTTAATATTTAAATTTCGAACAAATATCAAAGCTCCGTCATTTCATCGAATATTCTGTCTTGTCATGAATCATAGTGTAACATACTAATAGTTCTGACTTTACACGTGCCGAGTACATGAAGTGCATAGTTTCTCAATAGGCAGTGTAGGCAATTAGCTGTTTAGGGCAGCAAATTTTAGGGTCGGCAAAATTTGATTCAAATACACATTAAAAAATATTAATATTGCAAGTGAAATATTAGTGTTCCTTCATTTTTCATAACGACATCGCTTTTTGTTATTTAATAAAGTTTACTTTCGTACTTCAGATTTAAAAAAATATTTTTTCGTTTAGAGGGATTAATGTAAACAATAAGTGCGAAGAAAAAAAGCGGGCGTCGATTGAAGAAAAGCAGATGCCATGCAGAAAGGAGAGGGGCAAGTCGGAGACCATGTCTCATGTGACAACTTCTGAGGTGGGGCAAGAGCCCGGATCCAAAAAGGGGGCTATGACTCCCTGGACAGGTACAAAGAGAGCCTAAAAACTGATTTTAGGACTTTAATTTTGAAAAAAATTTCAGGGGAGAGCCTCCGCTTCCTCCTCATGTCACGAAAGATTACTTAAAATTACATTTTTAGCGCTCTATATTCGATTATTTCTGGGGAAATGTTTCTAGCTTTTTTTTCCAACTTACTCAACCCTTCACCTGTACCTTGGCCGAACATAGAATGAAATGGTACTTTCGAAAGTTTAATTTCAAACTACGGGTGGTGAACTTCTCTTTCCTATTTATATTCATCGTCGCCTAAGAGCCGCCAGGAGAAAGAGCTAGGGTTTAAGGGGGTCCGGGACACATTTTAAAAACAGTTTTATTGAACAGTTCAGAGTTTTGAAATTTTTTTCACTGATTCACCATTTATTAAATAAGCAAAATCATAACATAAATATTTCAAAAAAAAAAAAAAAAAAATTCTATTAAATTTTTTTTCAAAAAATTGGGGTCGCGTTAAATTGCTAAAACTCAAAATATTCTTGGTCAATTTTCAGTTTTTTCATAAATATAGATACAAATACCTAAGCTTTAATTTCTATTCAGCAATTGAAAAAATATTAATTCAATAAAAAAAAGAACATTTGAATGAAAATTTAGAAAATTTCTAAATTACTTTTTTTTTCAAAAAATCACATCATTTGAAGCAAATACTTTTTAAAAATTTGCCGAATAAAAATTCAAGTTAACTCTTCGAATAACATACGATTGAAATTTCATTATTTTATCTTTATCATTTCTTGACTTATGAGAGATTGAATGCAAAAAATCGTGAAAATTTGCGTCATGGAGAAAAACGCGTTTAAAGTTTTGAACATAATACAGTCATGGAAAAAATTATAAGGACACGTTGAAAAATGAGTGTTATGTATGAAAGTAATCATCAACAGCAATCAAATTCAAACGCAATTTATTACTTGTAAATAGGAAACATGAGAAACCTATTAGTATGAAATTAAATTACAATGTAATTGTTAAATCAAATTACCACAACTGTAATAGGTGAAACATGGAAAAAATTATAAGCACATTAACAAATATGTCCCGTCCCTCTCCCCCCCCCCCCAAAAAAAAAATCCTACAAAATAACTCTTTTTACTTTCTTTTCCAAAAAAGGAAGTATTGTATTCGCGAAAAAAATTTCATTCAAAAATTGGCCTTAATTTCCATTTTTCTCACCCCCGAATGAATGTTGAGTTTTTTCCGACCAGATCACACGTGGATATATGCCTAGGAACGTACAGACACCCGAAATATCCATTTTGACGACCCCCGAGTTAATTAACGAATTTTCTCGTGACGTCCGTATGTACGTATGCGTATGTGTGTATGTATCTCGCATAACTCAAAAACAGTATGTCCTAGAAAGTTGAAATTTGGTACGTAGACTCCTAGTGGGGTCTAGTTGTGCACCTTCCCTTTTGGTTGTATTCGGATGTTCCTAAGGGGATCTTTTGCCCCTTTTTGGGGGAAATCATTGTTAATTTCGATGTAAACTCAAGTTGTGTTATAATTTGTCGACACTTGGCGATATATCGCCAGTCTTTTGGTCGCTAATTTTTGTCGCCAATTTGGCGAGAAATTTGGCGATTTTCGCTTTTTAAAATTTGGTATCAATTTGGCCACTGTTGGTGATATTTAGAGAGTAAACAATTGAATCACATTAAAATTGCCAATAATGGGGAAATGACATTAAATTTTAGTAAAAGGAAGTCATGTGATGCACACATTAGTTCGTTTCAATTACCCTCAACAATCGTCCAGTCGTTGACTCAGAAAGTTCAGTTAAAGTTGATTCAGAAATGTTTTTACATGCCAATTCAATGGATGACGTCCGTTCGGCTTAATTTGCATATTGTGTCCCATTCTTTGACACTTTTCTAGTTAAAATGCTCCACAGATTCCATATAGTGTTTAAATAAAGACTTCTTGTGGGTCAGTCCAGAATTATCACTGAATTGGCCTCAAACCATGAATGTGATGCATAAGACACATGGCAACTTGCATTGTCTTGTTGAAACAAATTACACTGACAGATCACCACCTGTCATAAGGGGTGCTTCAGGTAATAAATTTTCGGCTAGTATATCAACATATGATTCTGAATTCAAGGAAACTCGAATAGACACAATTGGTGGTGCTTCATAAGCTGCAAAACCTGCCCACACCCATCACAGAACCGTCTGTGAATTTTCGTTCGAAAAAAAAAAGTCTCGTTTTGCAAATCGTGCCAGTAATAGTGAAAATCATCTGGTCCGTGCAAATTATATTTTTATTTTCTTTTTCAAAAAAAGAAGTGTTACGAAAAAAATTTCACTCAAAAATCGGCCTTAATTTTCACTTTGCTCGCCCCCGAATGAATATTGATTTTTTTTCAACCGACCACACGTGGATACATGCCTAAGAACGTATAGACACCTAAAGAATCCATTTTGACGATCCCCGAGTTAATTACGACGAGTTTTCTCGTGACGTCCGTATGTATGTATGTGCGTATGTATCTCGTATAACTCAAGAACGGTATGTCCTAGAAAGTTGAAATTTGGAACATAGACTCCAAAATGGGGTCTAGTTGTGCACCTTCTCTTTGGTTGCATTCGGATGTTTCAAAGGGTGTCTTTTACTTTACTTTTTGTTTTACTTTACTGTACTTTTTGGGGGTAAAATCATTAATTTCAATGTAAACTCAAGCGGTGCTATAATTTGGCAAACACTTGGCAATATATCGCCAAGCTTTTAGTCGCGAACTTGGCGACGAATTTGGCCGTTTTTTTTTTTTTTTTTTTTTTTTTTAATCTGGTTTTAATTTGGCCATATTTAGAGAGTTAACCATTGAATCACATTAAAACTGCCAACATTGCAAAAATTTATCTGCATTAAAAATGTTTTCTTTGCTTCGGTTCGCAACAAACTTGGGTTGAAAACATTTAAAGTGTTTCTTTGCTCACTACGAGGCACTATTATCTTTAAATTGGAGTAAAAGGAAATCATGTGATGCACACATCAGCTCGTTTTCATCAGAAATTACGACATATTCCATCGAGACACCAAAAGAACCGTGCTTCTTAGCGAATTATAATCAAAGCTTCTTTTTAAACTTTGTAAATGGTGAATGTGACCGTAGTTTAGCATATGTAACATTGAAATTCTTTTGCAAAACATTACGCACTGCTCGACTAGTGCAAGGTACATTCATGTATCTTTTAATTTGGGTAGAACTCTGTTTTTTTAAGCAAGCTCCATGAACAATTGCTCGTTTCTGACGCTTAGTAAGAGTGGGAAGCTTGCCTGTACGCTTTTTCTTGCCATAGCTTTTTTGGATATTTCAAAACATTATAAATTACTGTTTTAGATCTGTTATCTTCCTTGCAATTTCACGTCAACTCATTCTACATTTTTTGTAAGTCACAATTTGATGCTTTCACATTCAAAGAGTTGTGTGCTATTTGGCCTGATAAAGAACGAGATAAAGTGAACAATCTTACTGCGTACCAGTTTTGGGTTATTGTAAATAATCATATGATACGACCAAATACGCAAATTTTTGTTCCCGGTTTCAAAATAAATATGTGCGCTTATAAAAAGTTTTCCCAGTGGCAGACTAGTAAAACCTTAAATATTCATGCATTTCAATAATTTAAAAATATTTTTAAGTAAAATTTGTTTGAAAATATTTCATTTCATATGCATTTTTATCGTGAAAATATTTGCATTCTTTTCTAACCAAGTGGCGCCTAGAATTGGCGAATTTTTGCTTGTCCTTATAATTTTGTCCATGATGACTGTATTAGTTAAAAGCATGCAACAAAAATAACCATATCTTTCGTTCTAACGATGATAGAAATAAGATTCAAACGTCCCTTCAAGCAGAAAAAAATTGAAAAGTGTTTTAAATGATAAAAAACAAAAACAAAATGTAAAATTGACGATTTTTGTGTCCCGGACCTCTTAAATCGTTTTTAATTAATTTCTCCGCTATTTCAAGTCGCACAACTATGCCACATAGCTAAACATGCAGCCAAGGAAATTATAAATATATCGACACCTGGTTCGATGCTCATTTTTCTGTCTGTAGCGATGACATATATGGATAGATCTAGTCACATGCAATAACTATTACATATAGAAGATATTCTATAAGTTCGTGCTTTTGAAGTCAAATCAGTACGTCAATGGATTGTTACTGTCAATGGATTCTTAATTGGTACCGTCTCATCAAAAGAGAAAAAAAAATTACATTGAGGAAAAAAAAAGCAAGATATCTAAGAAGTTAAATTGAGAATTCTTTAACCAAGAACATTTTATTATTTTCAGCTAATATTGAAAAACCGGTATTTTACCTCAGTTTATACCGGTATTACAAAGTTGCAAAATAGCTCGAAATACCGGTATTGCAATCACTAATCATATAGCTATTTTTTTTTTATTTGGCGGGAAAGGGAGCATTATGTTAGCCACTAACACTCTTCTAAACTCTTCTGAGGAGCTAGAGCGGCGCAAAGTTCAAAAGCAGGATTCTTTGAAGCAAGTTGGGAGGCTCATGGGGTTATTCTCCCCTAAAATATTTTTAAAATCATCAAAAACGATCTCTTTCTTCTAGGGATTTGTTTTACAATCACTTATTTTTGACATGAAACCAGAGGGTAGGACTCCTAAGAGCCGCATGGCATGTGTGAAAAATCTTTTATGAAAATAGCAAAAAGAAACTTCAAAAATATTGTAATCGTAGCATTTTGCATAGAGTCGCATTGCAGATCTTTAGTAAAGAACCTTCCCGTATTATTCAGATTACATTCCCAGATTTAATTGTGATTAAAATGAACATAAGTATGCTTATAACATAGAATTAATGAATATTTATATTTCTGGGGGTGCAAGGCACACCCCACTGTTTTGCACTATATCGAGAAGTGGTAAACGATGGAGCCGGTGCCTCTCTAGCAATATAAATGTCTATATAATGCTACTTTATAAGTGTACCTAAGATCATTTTTAAATATAATTACATCTGGGAATGTAAGTTGAACAATACGGGAAGGTTCCTTACTGAAGATCTGCGATGCGACTCTGACTATGCAAAATGCGATGCTTATAATATATTTTTAAATTTTCTAATTTTGATTTTAATTTACTGCGCGATTTTTTTTTTCGAACACAGGGCTTATAGGAATGAGCGCTATACTCTGGTTTTATGTCGAAAAATTAGTGAAAAAATTGAAACAAACCCCTAGAAAAAATAGTTTTTTATGATCTTAAAAATACTTTAGTATGAATACCCCGCCCCCCCGGACTAGTTTTAAAGATGTTTTTGAACTTCGCACCTCTCTAACCCCATAAAGAGTGTTAATGGCTAATATTATGCTCCCTTACCCGACAAATAAAAATAAAAGCTGCGAAACTCGAAAACTAATTAAAAAAATTGGAGGACGCCTTTTCCAAAAAATGGAATGTATTGGTTGAAAATGGAGGTTGGATTTAGGGATTCATTTTACATAAGAATCAGCAAGAGTCATGTCAGAAGCAATATGAAGACATTTTTTGCCGCACAGTGATATTTAACTTTTATTACGCTTACTTTATACTTTTTTATACGTTTTTTATATTTGTGCACAGCGCCACCCATCGGTGACTTTTTGAACAAATGCTTTTTATTTAATAAATCTCGAGCTCATCATTTGAATTATCTGTAGTTCAAACTTCATTGCATTTGAACCAATAGAACGCAGTCTAACCCTTTGAAGCTTATTTCTTGCTGACTCTGGACATTTCAGAAGATTTGATGTTGAATTTTTAAAGAAGAAAAAAATGGTGAGTACTATTTCAACGCTTTGGAGTGTTTGGTGGTGACTGGCGAGAACTCGTCGTCATCATCAATATCGGGTACAAAAGGGTTGTAGCGTGGCAGTGCATCATCCTCTTGCTACTCAGTATATGTGCGACTATTTGTTGGCAAAAAATTAACTTCAACCTGTTACGTCATCCGCCTTTTTTTTGGCATACATTACGGTAATACGAACAGCTTCAACGCAATAAGCTATTCACATTGAACTCGAAGAAGTATTCAAGTCGTTATTGAGTTTTTTTAAATTGAGCAAACGATCTTATTTTGAGCAAATATACGAATAGAAATATAATTCATTTTTACTTAAGGTATCCGACTACGTTGAAAAGGCGATTTTCGACCAAAATTCACTTTTTCTCAAAATAGTTTTATTCAACAGCACCATTCTTTAAGATTATGAAACATTTTAGTTTTATAATCTATGCGAATTAGAACTCACGTTATAAGCATTTGAATACTAAGCGTCTGTTACGTTTTTTGAAGAATGCAATTATTTCTCGATACTGGCTACGGAAAACATGATTTTGCAAATTCTATTCAGTATTCAAGCATGAAATTTGGCATGCCTGTCTTGTAAGTACTTGTGAGTGGAATAGACCACAGATTATGTAAATGATGAAATATTTTTTGATTTATAGCTTTTTTACCGAAAAAAGGTGAGAAATTTTTGAGAAATTTCTGGATAAAGTCACGTAATTTGTCATAAACATTAAAATTCTTGAAATATTTCTTAACCTGCGGTCTGTTTCATGCGTAATATTAATACATGTGAAAAAATCTAAGCAAATTATTTATAGCTAGTTAATTTTTATAAATACAGTGTTTCTCCTAACTGGTAATTTTCAGTCATTTTTGCCAAAAAAAATTACCCATTTAAAAAAAGTTATTGATATTATGGTTTATTTTTAAGCAAAAAACATGTTTTAAGATCATTCTACTTCTAAAAAAACATTATTATTATTTCATAATAGCGTTTTTAAAAAAAAACTGCTCCGAACCTAGTCGGATACCTTAATCCCTTGGACTATTTAATTTCTCCTAAATATACTTGAACACATTCTATTATTATCTTTGTTCTTCCTTTTTCATCTGTTTAATGTGTTCTCCAAATGCTCGCGTCGCATATATTTCAGCAAGATTTAGTTTTGTGTTACGTAATTCGTTTTTGGAATTCAAGTGAAATTCCGAAACCGCCACTAGTTGGCATTAGCTGTTCAACAATTTTTACCTCTTGTGTGCTTCCCTATTAAAAGACAAAGTTAAAGAATTTGAGATGAGTGGCATGGATATATTAAGTGACGAAATAAGCAGAAATCATTAAATGACAGCAAAACGAAATGGTTCTCAATCGAAATAGCAGCGGGAACTCTCCAGGTGCTAAAAGCATTATTTAAATTTGTGTCTATTAATCAATAGATTAGGTGGAACCAGGTTTTCGTGCTCCGGCCAATTTGCCGCGACTCTCGAAATCTCGAACAAAAGCACTTTGTTGACATTGCGAATAATGATTGTCGGACGATTACGAAAGATATAGAAATTGGATGGCGTGTCAAAGATGCTCACGGAACTCGTGTTACTGTGGATCGTCTCAATTGCTATCCCTGCTCATGTTTATTAGAAAAACTTTCACAGTGAACGCTTCCGTTTTTGTTTTGTTTTGCGACTTTTTTTTTCTGGTTAACTGATATTGAATCTCATCGAATCACATTGCTGAATATTTATTTTCATGGAGAATGAGATGTTAAATTTGAATTTCTCGTTACTAGTGCGTCAAAAGTGTTATTTTATACCTTCGCTTAAAAATGTACCCCCTCCTTTTTTTTTTGAAAATAATATTGAAAATAAGTAAATAACGTTCGTCATGCTTTACTTCTCGCATGTTCTCCAGACGCTGGCACCGACGGTTGCGTGATTCTTGAAGTAAGGAATACTGAAACATTAGCTTCGCGTAAACTTTTCCGAGGGAAAAAAAGTGTAAAGAAGAAAAATAAAAACATATTTCCGTACAATTTGTATTTAGTTCCACTAAATCATTTATGTGTTTGAAAATTCAGCAAATCTGCATCTTTCCCCATTAAAATATGTTTTTTGTCTTTTTTTTTTTTTGTAGTATCAGTCATCAATCCATATTTGTTCGATTCCTTAGAATTCAAAGCACAATGCGTTACTCATCTTCTCATTTCGTAAAGCCAGACCAATTTCTGTTTTATTTCTAGTAAACTAGCTCAAATATAGGTCTTGCCGATTTTTACTTTACGGTTTATTTACGATAGAATCACGTTCAATAGAGGACGGAGAGACTCTATTCATTCAGATGAATAGTTTTTATCATGAGATGTATGGTGGTACGTCACTGAAAATATAGTGTCGCTCTGATAAGTTGAGCTATGAACATGACAATACGTAAGGGAGACCGGGGCAGGTTTTCGCGCTTTTTTTTAAAATTATTTTTTATATTTTTTATGTATTTACTTAGATTTGAAAAAACTGCACTACATCATTCAGAGAAACCTTGGCTACTACATGGAATTACTTACATCAATTAATTAAGCTTTGTTTTACAAAAAAATAGTTTTAAGTGTCGCTATGTCAAGTGCGAAAATGTGCTCCGTGACCGGGGCAAGTTTTCGCATACCGTATTAATAGACATGGGCAAGTTTTCGCATGCACTTATATCAATATAATTTAGGAAATCAAACAAAATATTTTCAAGGTAGGTTATTTATTGATTTTCAGTAAATATACATCTAAAAAACTCGTTACCAAATTGTCTACTTAATAATTTTAATACATGTAGGACTGTTAAAAACACTAAACGTCATCGTCACTGTCACAATTAATGCATACAAAGAACATAGGGTTTCCTTTGATGCAAGACTCGTGGGCCCATATTTTGCAACGAGTGCACTTGACCCATATCTCTTTAGCCTTAGATTTACTGTACAATTCTAAGCAGTAAATGCAAGCACAGTCTTCTTCCTCTTCATCACTTGATTCTTCATTTTCTTCGGGCTTGTTAGGTTTTCCAATTTGTCTTTTAAATAGACTCTTTTTTACATTTTTCTTATCTTTCTTTTCATTCTCATTTTTCATTTGTTTTCTCTGCTTAGCTTGTTGCTGCTCTAGTCTAAGCTGCTCTTTGACCGAAGTGTCAGTATCGGTCAAAATGGCCAACTTTCTCTTCTTTCTTCCTTTGCCGGTCTGTTTTCACGGACCCGCTTTTTCCAGTTCTCACTTCTTCTGGGGTGGGACAACCTACGTTTGGCTGTGTTAAAACTTGAGTATCAGCCTCTTCGTGCTGCCCTGTTATAGGCCTGCACACCTCTGCTTGCACTGGGGCAGGTCTGTCGGTGAAATAGGCTGGCATGTAGTCGGCATCTATAAAGATATCTAGGTTCAAGGGAAAAATCCCTGACAGCCTGAAGCCAGACATTATATTGTTTGGCGTTAAAGCCAGAGGCGTTGCTGTTGCCATAATTGATGGGACATTATATATTTTCATAGGCCTTTTATTTGTGCAAATCCAAGCATCACAGGCAGTATTAACGTGCTTCTTCAATGGCCCATACACGCTGCGATCCGACGGCTGAAGCTTGTGGCTGCGCTGCAGTGTGGCGACGGGGCACGTTTCCGATGCGAAAATATGCCCCGCTTGATGTTCGAAAACGTGCCCCGTCGCCATGTTTTTCCTTTAACTTCACGCAGACGGTCAAAAAAAGAATTTTATGGACGAACTATCACATCACTGGTAGCTCCTAAATGTGCTCTTTCGAAATATTACAACAGACAAAAACTTAACTTAAGACGTATATGTTTGTTCTTAGTTTAAATGAGGTCATCAAAATTTACTTACCTGTATAAAAACAAGTGAAACTGACGTTACGCAGCGATGTCAACAGCCATCCAACTGAAACTCCCGTAGTTGTCGTCTAGTGTCGCTGCCTTTCAAATAGTCTGGTCGGTGCTTCTCTCTACCTGCTCGCTAACGAAATAAAGTCAAATCGAAAACGTGCCCCGCGCGAAAACCTGCCCCGGTCTCCCCTATTCTTTTTAGAGAGTTAAGTGAAAAATGAACGCATTGGCGCGAAGAAATATTTTTGCAAAATTACGACGAAAGTGAGTCAACTCAACTAAGCGTCAATTATCCTACTCTATTACCCCCAAAGAGAAGTAAACATCGTCAAGGCCATGCCTCAATTTATCAGAGCCACTTTACAGCATACATTTAATTTATTTATACAGAAGCTATTGCTTCACATAAATTGATGATTGCGTAAAATGCACCTTGCTTCCGGACATACACAGGAAATATTTACATCACAAGAGAAGGAAATAACACCCAGGGCACCGGCGGGAATCGAACCCACAACCTCCGACTTAGAAGTATTTGATCACATTTCGAACTTTCCAGCATAGTTTAGAAGCGTTCATAACTTTTATTCGTCTATTCGTGCTCTAACTTTCGTATATCCACTTGGATTTCTCAGTCATTTTAATATGTTATTGCATTTACTATAGCATGGTTCTTGTTGGAAATGAAACATTTAGGCATTCATAGATAACTTACAGGAACAGCCAAAAATATTGTTATATTTCAAGCACGGAAAAATAAAGTCGTTTCATAATCCTTCAAAATTTTAATCAAGAAGAGTAACACATTGATACATATATATAATTCAACATTTAAATATCTAATAGAGGATAAATAGTACAAAAGGAGATAAACAATTCAAATTTTTTCGACAGATTATTTTATCTTCTTATCTGTATTCTGGAGGAAACGGAACCAGTTCTTAGGAAGCAAACAATTTATTTATTTTATACAAAAGAATATCTTTCTCCTTTTCCTCTTAAATGTGTTGCATATGCCTTAATACTTTGTTGTAGGTGTCCCAGATGATGTCGAGTCTCCTTATTTTCAGTCTCTTTCTGTAAGAAGCAATAAAATCCTGAAAAGAAATCAGGCACTCTCGCAAAAAAATTTCTGTTCTAGATAGAGCAATGTTCTATGTGAACGATGAAAGAACGATTATGGACAATTGTGTCACAATGTATCTCCATTGCACTTATCTTAAAATTGGCATTCATCATTTTCCTCTTCATCATCACTGCTCAACTTGTTTCTGTCTTCTCTCGAGTCGCCTTCATCAGTAGGAATACTATTGCTTAACTCTTGGAGCAGTAAATGTAAATGACTAGACTCATTTCCCGTTCAAAAAGCTCCATTTATTGACATCGATGGAGGGTGAGGTTGATTTTCATGGGAGAAAAATTCGTCTAGGTTTTCCCAGATGATGTCGAGTCTCCTTATTCTCAGTCTATTTCTGTAAGAAACAATAAAATCCTGAAAAGAAATCAGGTACTCTCGCAAAAAAATTTCTGTTCTAGATAGAGCAATGTTCTATGTGAACGATGAAAGAACGATTATGGACAATTGTGTCACAATGTATCTCCATTGCACTTATATTAAAATTGGCATTCATCATTTTCCTCTTCATCATCACTGCTCAACTTGTTTCTGTCTTCTCTCGAGTCGCCTTCATCAGTAGGAATACTATTACTTAACGCTTTGAGCAGTAAATGTAAATGACTAGACTCATTTACCGTTCAAAGAGCTCCATTTATAGAAATCGATGGAGACTGAGGTTGATTTTCATGGGAGAAAAATTCGTCTAGGTTTAAATTTATGGTATTGCAAATACAAAAAGCTTTGAAAACAATTTTACATCAGATTTTAACCTTTTCGGGAAAAAAGCAGAGTTACTGATTTTTCTGGGAGAATGAAGGACTAAAAAGTTTTTATTTTCTTTCCTTGAATATAAAGTGACTTTTGAGTCGCAATTCCTTCCTCTATAAATTTTCTGTACTTTTTTTTTTCCAACTTGCTTAATCTTCCCCAAATGCTCCACATATTCTTTGTCTGCTGCTATATTCAACTCTAGTGAGAACAATTCTTTCGACGTTTCTAAAAAATGGATTTCTCTATTCAGATATTTGACTCTTCAAGGCAGCTGCCTTTCTTAAAATTGTACTTGGGAAGCTTAACTTTTCTTCATTGCGCACATGCTGCGTTTCTTTAACCGAACCGTGATAACTTTTTCAAATATTGCAGTTAAATCGGCAATCTGTGATAGACCAATAGCACCATCGTCTCACTTCACCACGGCATTCTTTTGCTCGTAAGTATGGTCCAATCCAATTGCAGAAAACACGCTTGTCGTCTTTTTTACAACAAACATTCTTTCTTGGAAGGCTTTGTGTACGTCCGGAAGGTTTGCGGGTAAAAGAGGATCTTTTATTCAAACGGGCAACCATCGAGCATAATCGCTAAAGTAAATGTAACTAAAGTAGGGGAGGGTGGGGCAAGATGAGATAATTAACCAAAAAACAGTTGTGGTGGCAAACCTAACTCATGAATAAACTCGAAAACTATGTGTTAATTATCTCTCACGTATCATGAAAGTATAAAATCTGACTCAATATCCTATTTCCAACAGAAAAATTTTGACACATGTTTTAATTTGAGTCAAAATCAGATATTACCCCACCAGGTGGGGTAAGATGAGATTGAGTGTTTGCATAAGTCGCAAAGATGAGCAGCTTCATCGTCCTCATCCTCCTCTCCAGCACACGAACAATGGGCCTATCTCTTCCATTCGCAGCACCTAATCCATCCTTCTGTTGATTGGGAATATAAATGTCCACAATAAAGTTATTCGACATCAGAAGGCTCAGTCGACAATGAAGAACCATTTCGCTTCCCTTTAAGTACAGTTTTTGGTTATGATTTTTCAGTCTTCATTCTTTTGTTTTTAATCTTATGGCTAGTCAACTTTCGTTGGTGTACTAGGTTGATGGGGTCAATGAAAAATTTCAATTATCTTCGATCTTCTCTTCCTGCTTAGATTTTTCTATTTTCTTCTCCTCTCTCTGCTTAGATTTTCCCATTTTCTTCTAATCTTCCTGTTCAAATTTTTTCAGTTTCAAATCCTCTCTCTGCTTGGATTTTTTTCATTTTCTTCTCCTCTCTCTGCTTAGGTTTTTTATTTTCTATCGCTATTTTCAGTATTCACCACAAGAAGGTCCTTTCTTTCAGTCCTAAAGAAAGTCTTCCTCGTCCAAAGAAAACGTAATTTTCATTGAGCCTAAAGGCTTAACTAGATTTAAACTTGTGGTCTCTTTATTTGAATAAAATTTTCCAGCTGTCGAAATCGTAAGAACATGTCTGTCCAATGGCTTTTTTTTTTTAAGCTTCTTTCAATTTTCTATAAAGTGTAGCTGATAAGCGCGGGATGGTTTCTCAAATCCCATTTCTCCACTCATGGATTCAATGACATGTTGCATTGATCCTTGTGACCAAATTCGTCTTCTTTTGGTTAGTTCTCTCCATCTTTAGGAATCTGAACAGAATAAAAAACAAATTGCAATGTATGTGGGTAAGATGAAATAGAATCCCATCATACTCCACTTACAATATCTCGTCTTGCCCCACTGACGCCATTTTGGCGTGTTCTTAATAAAGTTTAGGTTATAAATAAAATTTTTTTAAAATCACTATAATGTATCCTTTTGAGTTGTGGATTACGATTATATGATAGTAAAAAATGATCAATAAAATCGTAGTCACCAAACTACACTTGGAAAGGGGTCATTCTACAAAAAACGCGCTTTTTTAGGTTCAGCGTGGTTAGTTTCAAAAATATTTATTTTTAAGCACTTTTTTTATGAGATTTAGAAAAGTATAACAAAATTTCAAAATGATCAATACAAATTAATGATGTTATAAAAACTTTTAAGTGTTTTTTTCGCTGAACGGAGGGATACTTGTATGCCTCCGTTACATGTCTCAAGACATTTCTTCCCATGTACTTTTTCATTTATTTACTCAATACAAAAAATATAACAGATTTAATAGTGAAATTTAAATCATATGATGTTTTTTAAATAGGTTAAAAGAATTACGTTGTAAAATGAAAATATATATAGCATTCATAATCTCTTAAATCACTGTCACAGTATTTCTTGTATCATCCGTTCAGGATTTAATTAAGTAACAGAATTTCCTATAGACGGCAGTACTAGCAGCTCATTACAGAGGTTTAGAATCACAAGTTAGCCCTTTTCAACTCTGGGTCTTCATAGTGAAGCTAAAGAACTTAGTGTGAAAGAATTTCAGCATTATTCTCTTTGAAGTCAAATAGGCCCTCAACTTTGTGTATCCTCCGTTCTTGAGTTAAAAAGGAAAGAATTGTTTGTGTACAAAAAAATTTTATAGTTAAAATTGAATCACTTTTTTTTAAAAGTAAATTCCAAATAACATGCTGCGTTAACCCTAAATAAACACAATGATCATAGCAAAACATAAGTATTTGTATCCTCCGTTTCTGTATCCTCCGTTACAGTATAGATGTAATGGAGGATATACAATCAGAAATGGAGCATACAACTTTCTATAAAAATCCATTTTAAGAAAGATGTGTACATTTTAATCAGTTCAAATCATGTTCCTCATACAAGACGCAATGTTTATTTAAATGAAAAGTTTAAAAATAACATTTAAAATATATATTTACTCTATCCGTTACCCTCCGTTCACATCCAAAATTTTAACTACAAAAGAAAGTTACGAAATAACCAATAAAGAATGTGGCTAACTATGTGAGAGTAAAAAGGTGCCTAAAAGGAACAATATAAAGTAACTTTTAAAAAAAATTGAAGATTTTATTTTTCTTTTTTTCATGAATTTCAACTTCAAAAACCTACGGTTTTTGTATAGTGACCCAAAGATGATTCAACAAAATAAGAGCACGGCAAAACGCACGAAAATTGAGAGAAACACTTAATATGTTGCAAATGCAGCGCACAACCTGGTTGGTTCGACCAAAGTGGTTTCTCCTTCTCCCATCCCCACCGCAATTACTTGACTACTTTTTCGATAAATATCAGCGCCCACCTAGTGAAGAACTTTAGTATCTCCTCTTGGCTCGCTATCTCATCTTGCCCCATCCTCCTCTTTATCTCACTAAAGATATGTACATAGTTTAGTATAGTGATCAAATAAAGAAATAAAAACCTCAGAATCGACTCCTGCTAAGTTTCAGTAAAAATATTGAAGCTGGTTGAAAGTTGAGATCTAATAAACATTAATATCAAAAGCCCTAGCATTAGTACGGTGCTCCAATATTTGAATTAATGGTGGCTTTCTTTTTCGGATTTTCAAATAATAAAAACTTCTGTGTCAAAAGTGTCTTCATCGCATCGATGTGAATCTTTTTTATAAGAATAACACATAAGTTGATAAAGATATTATAACTTTACATGTATATTTTTTTTATAAAATGAGAAAAAGCTTGCTGATGATCAATCGGTTAACTTAGAATTAACAACAGCAACGATGATAATAATAATAAGAGGAAGAAATTAAATTTTAAACTTTAAATTTCTTTCCATTAGTTAGCTGTCTTGCCATTAATTTCTCCCTTTTTCCCTCAAGTTTTTATTTTCTTATAACCTTTGGAAATAGTTTCGATTATGCGTCTCAGTCATAAAAAGCGAGAGGCATAATAATAAACGAGTTGACCGGATAATTGGACAGATCGGTCAATTAGAGTTCGGATAACAGGCACCCTGCTTTGATAAAACACTAATTTAGTGTATCTTTAAATTTAGAAACCCGTAATTCTTTTATGGGGGAAAAATTCACTTTAGCGAATTTACAATAGATATCGATTTAGAAAAAAAGGAACACTTTTTGTAGAATTAGTTTTGAAAATAGACGTTTAATGGAGCTTCAAACTAACCTATGGAATGACACAAACACTGATTAAAAAAAATAATAATTACAAAAATTACAAAAAAAAATCGTCATTTTTGGATATGGACGAAAAATGGCCGCCGGGGGGGGGGGATTTCGGAATGTCTCCCCTTCCTAAATTGTTTGTTTATACAATGTCTACAAACGTACCAAGTTTCGTAATTTTATCACAAAATGCAGTCCCCCCCCCCATAGCCTCCCTCCTGACTACCTGTAGATAACCCACAGCTGCACTCAGTGATCCCCGCGCCATCTCAACTCAGTAGACGCAAACACGGACAACGAAAGCGAAAAAAAAGCGTTACACAAAAAGCAACTACGTCACTTCCGTCACACAAAAAGATAGCGGATCTGAATTTCAAAGCCTCATATAAAAAGTTTAATTTCAATTAACATAACTTAAATAAACTCGTTGAATTCATCAACAAATTTCAAGTATGCTCAGTCTGATTCTTGACAAAAGGGAAAGACTATGTTATAATGCAGCAAAATGTTTTGCAGCGAGGCAATAACAACGAAGTTAACGAAATTTTGTTGCTGTTTAAAATCCTTTTTTAAATTCAAAACAAACATTATATTATTTACAATATCTTGATTCAACTGTTTAAACACTGCGTAATAAATGTGATCTAAGAAGAAAGAGTATTTTATAACTCGGTGTGTACGTGTCGATTAAGAATAGTACAGACCTTGCTTTTAATGAAAGTTCCTCGCACAGATTAAAAGAACGTACAAAAAAAATTTCAAAAGTCAAAACCCCATTTGAAATCTCGGAAATGATATCAAATTCTAAACAAAGAATAAATCCTAATAAAGTGGCTAAATAAAGAGCTGTAAAAAATGCATTGACCGAATAAAGAAAACGAAATGAGAAAAGTGAAATGTAATCTCTCATAGAGTGAGCAACAGATTAAAATTCAACAAGTAACTGGGGAGACAAATGATTCGAAATAAAAATCGAGTTGTAAACGTCGTGTCGATTGTAACCATTATCCTGCCTCTAATCAGGCTCTGGAGTGTGTTGACGGTATACTTAAGGAGTGTTTTAGATCCAGTGGATGCATGAACACGAAAATGATTTGGTAGCGAACGTGTGGCGGCGTTCAATTACCTTGTCAAATCATCCCTTTTGGAAGATCTTATTGCTGGCCAATCTTGCAATTGTTTCTTACCACTGAAATCTTAAACATAGTTCTGTCACTGGGAGACGGTGTATTTGCACCTATCCGAGGGCTTGTATTTTGTCAAAGATTACAGAGTCGTATGTCACCTCAGGTGAAAAGACGCGCGCAGTCATTTCGCGCAATTTGTCTCCATTAAGCTGCTTATACAGAGCGTGCAATAAATCTCTGCGCTTGTTATTCAATTGCGTCCTCATGGGAACGATTTATCCACAATCTTTTATCACTTCTTTATTGGGACAGTCAATTTAACGACCCGCTTCCTACGGATCGTTATTTTTTTTAACTCAACAAATGATGAACAATTAAAACTTTTTCTACAAAGTTGGTATAATTCTTGTGATATTTTTTCAACGATACTTGCATGGAACGGTCCATGAAGCTGACAAAGCACATCCTTATGCGCATTTTTTTTTTAAATTCGAATTCCCTAAATAGGATGCAAAACAAAAACTAATTCAAAAGCTAATTTGTTAATTGGAAATTTTAGAAAACTGTTTTGAATCATGTTTTTAATTTTTTTTTTTTAG